>NC_061484.1:28391370-28422027 GCF_022539355.2 Hippoglossus stenolepis
GGGCCCAGCAACGAAGGTGAGAGGCCCTATTGAAATTGAAAGGATTATTAGCACCGAATGGTGAGAGGCCCTATTGAAATTGAAAGGATTATTCTTATTAGGGCCCGAGCACCGAAGGTGAGAGGCCCTATTGAAATTGAAAGGATTATTCTTATTAGGGCCCGAGCACCGAAGGTGAGAGGCCCTATTGAAATTGAAAGGATTATTCTTATTATTATTATTATTGTGACTAAAGTAAATTGGCTTTTTGAGGGCTTTAACATGCTGAACTTCTTACCAAACTTTGCAGGAAATTAGTAAGTGGTGAAAATTTACGTATTCTGGAGTAATTTGAAATGGGCGTGGCAAAATGGCTCAACAGCGCCCCCTGGAACACAGCCCCTAGGTTTCCCTTTGACCGATCTTCACAAAAATCGTAGCCCAGGTGTATCGTGACCAATCATGAAAAAAAGTCTCAAGGAGCACTAGGGCTACGTTGTAGCACTGACGGGCCCGAGCACCCGCACGTTGAAGCCTGTTGCGGTCGGTGGAGAGAGCGATCAACGACCAAGCGCACGTCTCCGCGTTGCACGCGTTTTGCGCACTGCGGCGAGGACAAACGCTTCGCTTCCTGCGTCCGTCGAGCGACGTCGATCCTTGCCTGCTAATTGCTCATTACGATCCACGCCGTCAATTGCACAACACACTGTGAACATTTTATGTAAATCGAATGATAGTTGTAAAAAAAGCTTACTTCCTGTTGCCAGTAGGTGGCGCCATCACTATTATTACCTACAGACCGATATATCTGTTCAAGTAGGGGCTCTGATGTAGCGTGAGCAATTTTGTGTCAATCGGACAATGTTACAACAACTTAATTTTCACACCGATCAGTAGGTGGCGCTATGACCCTGAACTAATATTAATATATGGATGTGTTCAGGTCAAGATTGTGATCATAGGTCAGCAGTTCGGGGCCGGTTGGATAATGCAGAGTGGATTTACAAAGTACTTCCTGTTTCATGGCGAATCAGTAGGTGGCGCTATGACACTGAGGAAATATTGACACATGGAGCTGTTCAGGCTTGGACTATAATCATGTGACAGAAGTTTGGCGGTGATAGGACAATGCACACTAGAGTTATGACAACATCGTGTCCATTGGCGAAGGATGATCCTTCGCCGCACCTCAACGTTTACACGGTTTGAGGAAATGTCACAATTCTGACCATGGTCAAATGACTTGACTGAGCTCTTTTGAGCTGTATATTGTAAAGCAGCCAGGAGCAGTGCATCAAAGTATAAAACGCTTCACTTCCTGCGTCCGTCGAGCGACGTCGATCCTTGCCTGCTAATTGCTCATTACGATCCACGCCGTCAATTGCACAACACACTGTGAACATTTTATGTAAATCGAATGATAGTTGTAAAAAAAGCTTACTTCCTGTTGCCAGTAGGTGGCGCCATCACTATTATTACCTACGGACTAATATATCTCTTCAAGTAGGGGCTCTGATGTGGCGTGAGCAATTTTGTGTCAATCGGACAATGTTACAACAACTTAATTTTCACACTGATCAGTAGGTGGCGCTATGACCCTGAACTAATATTAATATATGGATGTGTTCAGGTCAAGATTGTGATCATAGGTCAGCGGTTCGGAGCCGGTTGGATAATGCAGAGTGGATTTACAAAGTACTTCCTGTGTCATGGCGAATCAGTAGGTGGCGCTATGACACTGAGGAAATATTGACACATGGAGCTGTTCAGGCTTAGACTATAATCATGTGACAGAAGTTTGGCGGTGATAGGACAATGCACACTGGAGTTATGACAACATCGTGTCCTTTGGCGAAGGATGATCCTTCGCCGCACCTCAACGTTTACACGGTTTGAGGAAATGTCACAATTCTGACCATGGTCAAATGACTTGACTGAGCTCTTTTGAGCTGTATATTGTAAAGCAGCCAGGAGCAGTGCATCAAAGTATAAAACATGTCACTTCCTGTAGCCAGCAGGTGGCGCTGTGATTTTAAGTCATAATTTCTGTGTAGATGTCATCAGGCCTGGACACTTGTCTTACATGTCTAGTTTGGACTCGATTGGACCATGTATGTCCGAGATACAGAACCTCGTGTTTTGATGGCGTGTAATCAAACTTTGAGGCCACGCCACGGTCACGCCGTGTGACGAAAAATCGATCTTTGAGTTAGTTTTGATCTCCGTCTTGTTGTGATGACACTCATCTCAATTTGAAGTTGATCAGATAAAAGCCCTGGGACAAGTATATCAAAGTATAAATGTGGAATATGGCCAAAATGGCCACTAAAGTCAAAATGGCGGGCTTCCTGTTTGGTCGAGCATATCTATCCAACAGACTTATTTGTTTGTTATGAAAAGACACACGTCCCTGTCGATTTTTGTACATGTCGGCCAATCGTAGTGCCGGGGCTGCACTTTAGGGGGCGCTAGTCAGTTATTATGCCACGCCCATTTCTTAAAACCATCTGAATGTCTGCAGGGGGGGGCTGTTGCTACACAAATGTAGTTTGAGGGAGTTTGAACCTCCAACACCGAAGTTATAGTAATTTCGTGTGTCACGGGAGTGATGAACTTGGACGCCACGCCACTATTATGGCGTTTGAAAAGTTACAGTAATCTTATGCCTTCATTATCAATGTCTTGAGACCCATTTGACACAGGTTTACGTGGCTGCGGGCAATGGGTGAGGAGGAATACCTCCACGTGTAAGACGTTCCAAAAACAAGACATTTCCTGTTGCCACCAGGGGGCGCTGTGATTTTAAGTCATGATTTCTGTGTAGATGTCATCAGGCCGGGACTCTTGTCTTACGTGTCTAGTTTGGACTCGATTGGACCACGTATGTCCGAGATACAGAACCTCGTGTTTTGATGGCGTGTAATCAAATTTTGACGCCACGCCACGGTCACACCGTGTGACGAAAATTTTTTCTTTGAGTTAGTTTTGATCTCCGTCTTGTTGTGATGACACTCATCTCAATTAGAAGTTGATCAGATAAAAGCCCTGGGACAAGTACATCAAAGTAAAAATGTGGAATATGGCCAAAATGGCCACTAAAACCAAAATGGCGGACTTCCTGTTGCATTTTTCATAATGCTCCTTGAGACTTTTTTTCATGATTGGTCACGATACACCTGGGCTACGATTTTTGTGAAGATCGGTCAAAGGGAAACCTAGGGGCTGTGTTCCAGGGGGCGCTGTTGAGCCATTTTGCCACGCCCATTTCAAATTACTCCAGAATACGTAAATTTTCACCACTGTCTAATTTTGTGCAAAGTTTGGTAAGAAGTTCAGCATGTTAAAGCCCTCAAAAAGCCAATTCACTTTAGTCACAATAATAACTAGGGCTACGTTGTAGCACTGACGGGCCCGAGCACCCGCACGTTGAAGCCTGTTGCGGTCGGTGGAGAGAGCGATCAACGACCAAGCGCACGTCTCCGCGTTGCACGCGTTTTGCGCACTGCGGCGAGGACAAACGCTTCACTTCCTGCGTCCGTCGAGCGACGTCGATCCTTGCCTGCTAATTGCTCATTACGATCCACGCCATCAATTGCACATCACACTGTGAAAATTGTATGTAAATCGAACGATAGTTGTAAAAAAAGCTTACTTCCTGTTGCCAGTAGGTGGCGCCATCACTATTATTACCTACAGACCGATATATCTGTTCAAGTAGGGGCTCTGATGTAGCGTGAGCAATTTTGTGTCAATCGGACAATGTTACAACAACTTAATTTTCACACTGATCAGTAGGTGGCGCTATGACCCTGAACTAATATTAATATATGGATGTGTTCAGGTCAGGATTGTGATCATAGGTCAGCATTTCGGAGCCGGTTGGATAATGCAGAGTGGATTTAGAATGTACTTCCTGTTTCATGGCGAATCAGTAGGTGGCGCTATGACAATGAGGAAATATTGACACATGGAGCTGTTCAGGCTTGGACTATAATCATGTGACAGAAGTTTGGCAGTGATAGGACAATGCACACTGGAGTTATGACAACATCGTCTCCTTTGGCGAAGGATGATCCTTCGCCGCACCTCAATGTTTACACGGTTTGAGGAAATGTCACAATTGTGACCATGGTCAAATGACTTGACTGAGCTCTTTTAGGCTGTATATTGTAAGCAGCCAGGAGCAGTGCATCAAAGTATAAAACATGTCACTTCCTGTAGCCAGCAGGTGGCGCTGTGATTTTAAGTCATAATGTCTGTGTAGATGTCATCAGGCCGGGACACTTGTCTTACATGTCTAGTTTGGACTCGATGTCCATGTATGTCCGAGATACAGAACCTCGTGTTTTGATGGCGTGTAATCAAACTTTGAGGCCACGCCACGGTCAAACCGTGTGACGAAAAATCGATCTTTGAGTTAGTTTTGATCTCCGTCTTGTTGTGATGACACTCATCTCAATTTGAAGTCGATCAGAAAAAAGCCCTGGGACAAGTATATCAAAGTATAAATGTGGAATATGGCCAAAATGGCCACTAAAGTCAAAATGGCGGGCTTCCTGTTTGGTCGAGCATATCTATCCAAGTGACTTATTTGTTTGTTATGAAAAGACACATGTCCCTGTCGATTTTTGTACATGTCGGCCAATCGTAGTGCCGGGGCTGCACTGTAGGGGGCGCTAGTCAGTTATTATGCCACGCCCATTTCTTAAAACCATCTGAATGTCTGCAGGGGGGGGCTGTTGCTACACAAATGTAGTTTGAGGGAGTTTGAACCTCCAACACCGAAGTTATAGTAATTTCGTGTGTCACGGCGAGGTGATGAACTTTGACGCCACGCCACTATTATGGCGTTTGACGAAAAGTTACAGTAATCTTATGCCTTCATTATCAATGTCTTGAGACCCATTTGACACAGGTTTGACGTGGCTGCGGGCAGTGGGTGAGGAGGAATACCTCCACGTGTAAGACGTTCCAAAAACAAGACATTTCCTGTTGCCACCAGGGGGCGCTGTGATTTTAAGTCATGATTTCTGTGTAGATGTCATCAGGCCGGGACTCTTGTCTTACATGTCTAGTTTGGACTCGATTGGACCACGTATGTCCGAGATACAGAACCTCGTGTTTTGATGGCGTGTAATGAAATTTTGACGCCACGCCACGGTCACACCGTGTGACGAAAAATTTTTCTTTGAGTTAGTTTTGATCTCCGTCTTGTTGTGATGACACTCATCTCAATTAGAAGTTGATCAGATAAAAGCCCTGGGACAAGTACATCAAAGTAAAAATGTGGAATATGGCCAAAATGGCCACTAAAACCAAAATGGCGGACTTCCTGTTGCATTTTTCATAATTAGGGCCCGAGCACCGAATGGTGAGAGGCCCTATTGAAATTGAAAGGATTATTAGGGCCCGAGCACCGAAGGTGAGAGGCCCTATTGAAATTGAAAGGATTATTCTTATTATTAGGGCCCGAGCACCGAAGGTGAGAGGCCCTATTGAAATTGAAAGGATTATTAGGGCCCGAGCACCGAAGGTGAGAGGCCCTATTGAAATTGAAAGGATTATTCTTATTATTCTTATTATTATAGGGCCCGAGCACCGAAGGTGAGAGGCCCTATTGAAATTGAAAGGATTATTCTTATTATTATTATTATTATTATTATTGTGACTAAAGTGATTTGGCTTTTTGAGGGCTTTAACATGCTGAACTTCTTACCAAACTTTGCAGGAAATTAGTAAGTGGTGAAAATTTACGTATTCTGGAGTAATTTGAAATGGGCGTGGCAAAATGGCTCAACAGCGCCCCCTGGAACACAGCCCCTAGGTTTCCCTTTGACCGATCTTCACAAAAATCGTAGCCCAGGTGTATCGTGACCAATCATGAAAAAAAGTCTCAAGGAGCATTATGAAAAATGCAACAGGAAGTCCGCCATTTTGGTTTTAGTGGCCATTTTGGCCATATTCCACATTTTACTTTGATGTACTTGTCCCAGGGCTTTTATCTGATCAACTTCTAATTGAGATGAGTGTCATCACAACAAGACGGAGATCAAAACTAACTCAAAGATCGATTTTTCGTCACACGGTGTGACCGTGGCGTGGCGTCAAAATTTGATTACACGCCATCAAAACACGAGGTTCTGTATCTCGGACATACATGGTCCAATCGAGTCCAAACTAGACACGTAAGACAAGAGTCCCGGCCTGATGACATCTACACAGAAATCATGACTTAAAATCACAGCGCCCCCTGGTGGCAACAGGAAATGTCTTGTTTTTGGAACGTCTTACACGTGGAGGTATTCCTCCTCACCCACTGCCCGCAGCCACGTCAAACCTGTGTCAAATGGGTCTCAAGACATTGATAATGAAGGCATAAGATTACTGTAACTTTTAGCAAACGCCATAATAGTGGCGTGGCGTCAAAGTTCATCAGCTCGCCGTGACACACGAAATTACTATAACTCGGTGTTGGAGGTTCAAACTCCCTCAAACTACATTAGTGTAGCAACAGCCCCCTGCAGACATTCAGATGGTTTTAAGAAATGGGCGTGGCATAATAACTGACTAGCGCCCCCTAAAGTGCAGCCCCGGCACTACGATTGGCCGACATGTACAAAAATCGACAGGGACATGTGTCTTTTCATAACAAACAAATAAGTCTCTTGGATAGATATGCTCGACCAAACAGGAAGCCCGCCATTTTGACTTTAGTGGCCATTTTGGCCATATTCCACATTTATACTTTGATATACTTGTCCCAGGGCTTTTATCTGATCAACTTCAAATTGAGATGAGTGTCATCACAACAAGACGGAGATCAAAACTAACTCAAAGATCGATTTTTCGTCACACGGTGTGACCGTGGCGTGGCCTCAAAGTTTGATTACACGCCATCAAAACACGAGGTTCTGTATCTCGGACATACATGGACCAATCGAGTCCAAACTAGACATGTAAGACAAGAGTCCCGGCCTGATGACATCTACACAGAAATCATGACTTAAAATCACAGCGCCACCTGCTGGCTACAGGAAGTGACATGTTTTATACTTTGATGCACTGCTCCTGGCTGCTTTACAATATACAGCTCAAAAGAGCTCAGTCAAGTCATTTGACCATGGTCAGAATTGTGACATTTCCTCAAACCGTGTAAACGTTGAGGTGCGGCGAAGGATCATCCTTCGCCAAAGGACACGATGTTGTCATAACTACAGTGTGCATTGTCCTATCACCGCCATACTTCTGTCACTTGATTATAGTCCAAGCCTGATCAGCTCCATGTGTCAATATTTCCTCGGTGTCATAGCGCCACCTACTGATTCGCCATGAAACAGGAAGTACTTTGTAAATCCACTCTGCATTATCCAACCGGCTCCGAACTGCTGACCTATGATCACAATCTTGACCTGAACGCATCCATGTATTAATATTAGTTCAGGGTCATAGCGCCACCTACTGATCAGTGTGAAAATTAAGTTGTTGTAACATTGTCCAATTGACACAAAATTGCTCACGCTACATCAGAGCCCCTACTTGAAGAGATATATTAGTCCGTAGGTAATAATAGTGATGGCGCCACCTACTGGCAACAGGAAGTAAGCTTTGTTTTACAACTATCATTCGATTTACATAAAATGTTCACAGTGTGTTGTGCAATTGACGGCGTGGATCGTAATGAGCAATTAGCAGGCAAGGATCGACGTCGCTCGACGGACGCAGGAAGTGAAGCGTTTGTCCTCGCCGCAGTGCGCAAAACGCGTGCAACGCGGAGACGTGCGCTTGGTCGTTGATCGCTCTCTCCACCGACCGCAACAGGCTTCAACGTGCGGGTGCTCGGGCCCGTCAGTGCTACAACGTAGCCCTAGTTATTATTATTATTGTGACTAAAGTGATTTGGCTTTTTGAGGGCTTTAACATGCTGAACTTCTTACCAAACTTTGCACAAAATTAGAAAGTGGTGAAAATTTACGTATTCTGGAGTAATTTGAAATGGGCGTGGCAAAATGGCTCAACAGCGCCCCCTGGAACACAGCCCCTAGGTTTCCCTTTGACCGATCTTCACAAAAATCGTAGCCCAGGTGTATCGTGACCAATCATGAAAAAAAGTCTCAAGGAGCATTATGAAAAACGCAACAGGAAGTCCGCCATTTTGGTTTTAGTGGCCATTTTGGCCATATTCCACATTTTTACTTTGATGTACTTGTCCCAGGGCTTTTATCTGATCAACTTCTAATTGAGATGAGTGTCATCACAACAAGACGGAGATCAAAACTAACTCAAAGATCGATTTTTCGTCACACGGTGTGACCGTGGCGTGGCGTCAAAATTTGATTACACGCCATCAAAACACGAGGTTCTGTATCTCGGACATACATAATCCAATCGAGTCCAAACTGGACACGTAAGACAAGAGTCCCGGCCTGATGACATCTACACAGAAATCATGACTTAAAATCACAGCGCCCCCTGGTGGCAACAGGAAATGTCTTGTTTTTGGAACGTCTTACACGTGGAGGTATTCCTCCTCACCCACTGCCCGCAGCCACGTCAAACCTGTTTCAAATGGGTCTCAAGACATTGATAATGAAGGCATAAGATTACTGTAACTTTTCGTCAAACGCCATAATAGTGGCGTGGCATCAAAGTTCATCACCTCGCCGTGACACACGAAATTACTATAACTTCGGTGTTGGAGGTTCAAACTCCCTCAAACTACATTTGTGTAGCAACAGCCCCCCCCTGCAGACATTCAGATGGTTTTAAGAAATGGGCGTGGCATAATAACTGACTAGCGCCCCTGAGGTGGCCGGCACTCTGATTGGCCGACATGTACAAAAATCGACAGGGACATGTGTCTTTTCATAACAAACAAATAAGTCACTTGGATAGATATGCTCGACCAAACAGGAAGCCCGCCATTTTGACTTTAGTGGCCATTTTGGCCATATTCCACATTTATACTTTGATATACTTGTCCCAGGGCTTTTTTCTGATCGACTTCAAATTGAGATGAGTGTCATCACAACAAGACGGAGATCAAAACTAACTCAAAGATCGATTACGATCACACGGTGTGACCGTGGCGTGGCCTCAAAGTTTGATTACACGCCATCAAAACCCGAGTTCTGTATCTCGGACATACATGGACAAATCGAGTCCAAACTAGACATGTAAGACAAGTGTCCCGGCCTGATGACATCTACACAGAAATTATGACTTAAAATCACAGCGCCCCCTGCTCACAGGAAGTGACATGTTTTATACTTTGATGCACTGCTCCTGGCTGCTTTACAATATACAGCTCAAAAGAGCTCAGTCAAGTCATTTGACCATGGTCAGAATTGTGACATTTCCTCAAACCGTGTAAACATTGAGGTGCGGCGAAGGATCATCCTTCGCCAAAGGAGACGATGTTGTCATAACTCCAGTGTGCATTGTCCTATCACTGCCAAACTTCTGTCACATGATTATAGTCCAAGCCTGAACAGCTCCATGTGTCAATATTTCCTCAGTGTCATAGCGCCACCTACTGATTCGCCATGAAACAGGAAGTACTTTGTAAATCCACTCTGCATTATCCAACCGGCCCCGAACTGCTGACCTATGATCACAATCTTGACCTGAACACATCCATATATTAATATTAGTTCAGGGTCATAGCGCCACCTACTGATCAGTGTGAAAATTAAGTTGTTGTAACATTGTCCGATTGACACAAAATTGCTCACGCTACATCAGAGCCCCTACTTGAAGAGATATATCAGTCTGTAGGTAATAATAGTGATGGCGCCACCTACTGGCAACAGGAAGTAAGCTTTGTTTTACAACTATCGTTCGATTTACATAAAATGTTCACAGTGTGTTGTGCAATTGATGGCGTGGATCGTAATGAGCAATTAGCAGGCAAGGATCGACGTCGCTCGACGGACGCAGGAAGTGAAGCGTTTTATACTTTGATGCACTGCTCCTGGCTGCTTTACAATATACAGCTCAAAAGAGCTCAGTCAAGTCATTTGACCATGGTCAGAATTGTGACATTTCCTCAAACCGTGTAAACGTTGAGGTGCGGCGAAGGATCATCCTTCGCCAAAGGACACGATGTTGTCATAACTCCAGTGTGCATTGTCCTATCACCGCCAAACTTCTGTCACATGATTATAGTCCAAGCCTGAACAGCTCCATGTGTCAATATTTCCTCAGTGTCATAGCGCCACCTACTGATTCGCCATGACACAGGAAGTACTTTGTAAATCCACTCTGCATTATCCAACCGGCTCCGAACCGCTGACCTATGATCACAATCTTGACCTGAACACATCCATATATTAATATTAGTTCAGGGTCATAGCGCCACCTACTGATCAGTGTGAAAATTAAGTTGTTGTAACATTGTCCGATTGACACAAAATTGCTCACGCTACATCAGAGCCCCTACTTGAAGAGATATATCAGTCTGTAGGTAATAATAGTGATGGCGCCACCTACTGGCAACAGGAAGTAAGCTTTGTTTTACAACTATCGTTCGATTTACATAAAATGTTCACAGTGTGTTGTGCAATTGACGGCGTGGATCGTAATGAGCAATTAGCAGGCAAGGATCGACGTCGCTCGACGGACGCAGGAAGTGAAGCGTTTGTCCTCGCCGCAGCGCGCAAAACGCGTGCAACGCGGAGACGTGCGCTTGGTCGTTGATCGCTCTCTCCACCGACCGCAACAGGCTTCAACGTGCGGGTGCTCGGGCCCGTCAGTGCTACAACGTAGCCCTAGTTAGGGCCCGAGCACCGAAGGTGAGAGGCCCTATTGAAATTGAAAGGATTATTCTTATTATTGGGCCCGAGCACCGAAGGTGAGAGGCCCTATTGAAATTGAAAGGATTATTAGGGCCCGAGCACCGAAGGTGAGAGGCCCTATTGAAATTGAAAGGATTATTCTTATTATTAGGGCCCGAGCACCGAAGGTGAGAGGCCCTATTGAAATTGAAAGGATTTTTATTATTATTATTATTATTTCCCTTTGGGGGACTTTTTCAGGGCCTAGACATGCTCAAAAACTTATGAAACTTTGCAGGAAATTCAAGTCCTACGGATATTTTTGTATTCTGGAGTAATTTGAAATGGGCGTGGCAAAATGGCTCAACAGCGCCCCCTGGAACGCAGCCCCTAGGTTTCCCTTTGACCGATCTTCACAAAAATCGTAGCCCAGGTGTATCGTGACCAATCATGAAAAAAAGTCTCAAGGAGCATTATGAAAAACGCAACAGGAAGTCCGCCATTTTGGTTTTAGTGGCCATTTTGGCCATATTCCACATTTTTACTTTGATGTACTTGTCCCAGGGCTTTTATCTGATCAACTTCTAATTGAGATGAGTGTCATCACAACAAGACGGAGATCAAAACTAACTCAAAGATCGATTTTTCGTCACACGGTGTGACCGTGGCGTGGCGTCAAAGTTTGATTACACGCCATCAAAACACGAGGTTCTGTATCTCGGACATACATGGTCCAATCGAGTCCAAACTAGACACGTAAGACAAGAGTCCGGCCTGATGACATCTACACAGAAATCATGACTTAAAATCACAGCGCCCCTGGTGGCAACAGGAAATGTCTTGTTTTGGAGTCTTACACGTGGAGGTATTCCTCCTCACCCACTGCCGCAGCCACGTCAAACCTGTGTCAAACGGGTCTCAAGACATTGATAATGAAGGCATAAGATTACTGTGACTTTTCGTCAAACGCCATAATAGTGGCGTGGCGTCAAAGTTCATCACCTCGCCGTGACACACGAAATTACTATAACTTCGGTGTTGGAGGTTCAAACTCCATCAAACTACATTTGTGTAGCAACAGCCCCCCCCTGCAGACATTCAGATGGTTTTAAGAAATGGGCGTGGCATAATAACTGACTAGCGCCCCCTAATGTGCAGCCACGGCACTACGATTGGCCGACATGTACAAAAATCGACCGGGACATGTGTCTTTTCATAACAAACAAATAAGTCTCTTGGATAGATATGCTCGACCAAACAGGAAGCCCGCCATTTTGACTTTAGTGGCCATTTTGGCCATATTCCACATTTATACTTTGATATACTTGTCCCAGGGCTTTTATCTGATCAACTTCAAATTGAGATGAGTGTCATCACAACAAGACGGAGATCAAAACTAACTCAAAGATCGATTTTTCGTCACACGGCGTGACCGTGGCGTGGCCTCAAAGTTTGATTACACGCCATCAAAACACGAGGTTCTGTATCTCGGACATACATGGTCCAATCGAGTCCAAACTAGACATGTAAGACAAGTGTCCCGGCCTGATGACATCTACACAGAAATTATGACTTAAAATCACAGCGCCACCTGCTGGCTACAGGAAGTGACATGTTTTATACTTTGATGCACTGCTCCTGGCTGCTTTACAATATACAGCTCAAAGAGCTCAGTCAAGTCATTTGACCATGGTCAGAAGTGTGACATTTCCTCAAACCGTGTAAACATTGAGGTGCGGCGAAGGATCATCCTTCGCCAAAGGAGACGATGTTGTCATAACTCCAGTGTGCATTGTCCTATCACCGCCAAACTTCTGTCACATGATTATAGTCCAAGCCTGAACAGCTCCATGTGTCAATATTTCCTCAGTGTCATAGCGCCACCTACTGATTCGCCATGAAACAGGAAGTACTTTGTAAATCCACTCTGCATTATCCAACCGGCTCCGAACTGCTGACCTATGATCACAATCTTGACCTGAACACATCCATGTATTAATATTAGTTCAGGGTCATAGCGCCACCTACTGATCGGTGTGAAGATTAAGCTGTTGTAACATTGTCCGATTGACACAAAATTGCTCACGCTACATCAGAGCCCCTACTTGAAGAGATATATTAGTCTGTAGGTAATAATAGTGATGGCGCCACCTACTGGCAACAGGAAGTAAGCTTTGTTTTACAACTATCGTTCGATTTACATAAAATGTTCACAGTGTGTTGTGCAATTGTGGCGTGGATCGTAATGAGCAATTAGCAGGCAAGGATCGGCGTCGCCGACGGACGCAGGAAGTGAGCGTTTGTCCTCGCCGCAGTGCGCAAACGCGTGCAGCGCGGAGGCGTCGCTGGTCGCTGATCGCTCTCTCCACCCGACCGCAACAGGCTTCAACGTGCGGGTGCTCGGGCCCGTCAGTGCTACAACGTAGCCCTAGTTCTTATTAGGGCCCGAGCACCGAAGGTGAGAGGCCCTATTGAAATTGTAAGGATTCTTCTTCTTATTATTATTCTCTGCCAAATGAATTGGCTTTTGAGGGCTTTAACATGCTCAACTTCTTACCAAACTTTGCAGGAAATTCAAAAGTCGGAGAAATTTACGTATTCTGGAGTAATTTGAAATGGGCGTGGCAAAATGGCTCAACAGCGCCACCTATACACAGCCCCTGAGTTCACTTTGACCGATCTTCCCGAAAATTGATACACAGGTGTATCATGTTCAGGCGCACAAATAAGTCTCAAGGAGCATTATGAAAAACGCAACAGGAAGACCGCCATTTTGCATTTAGTGGCCATTTTGGCCATATTCCACATTTTTACTTTTATGTACTTGTCCCAGGGCTTTCATCTGATCAACTTCAAGTTGAGATGAGTGTCATCACAACAAGACGGAGATAAAAACTAACTCAAAGATCGATTTTTCGTCACACGGTGTGACTGTGGCGTGGCGTCAAAGTTTGATTACACGCCATCAAAACACGAGGTTCTGTATCTTGGACATACATGGTCCAATTGAGTCCAAACTAGACATGTAAGACAAGAGTCCCGGCCTGATGACATCTACACAGAAATCATGACTTAAAATCACAGCGCCCCCTGGTGGCAACAGGAAATGTCGTGTTTTTGGAACGTCTTACACTTGGAGGTATTCCTCCTCACCCACTGCTCGCAGCCATGTCAAACTGTATCAAGTGTGTCTCAAGACATTGATAATGAAGGCATAAGATTACTGTGACCTTTCGTCAAACGCCATAATAGTGGCGTGGTGTCAAAGTTCATCAACTCGCTGTGACACATGAAATTGCTATAACTTCGGTGTTCGAGGTTCAACCTCCCTCAAACTACATTTGTGTAACAACAGCCCCCCCCCTGCAGACATTCAGATGGTTTTAAGGAATGGGCGTGGCAAAATAACTGACTAGCGCCCCCTAAAGTGCAGCCCGGCACTCTGATTGTAACATATACAAAAATCGATAGGGACATGTGTCTTTTCATAATAAACAAATAAGTCACTTGGATAGATATGCTAGACCAAACAGGAAGCCCGCCATTTTGACTTTAGTGGCTATTTTGGCCATTTTTCACTTTTACTTTGAGAGCTTGTCCCAGGGCTTTCATCAGATCAACTTCAAATTGAGATGAGTGTCATCACAACAAGATGGAGATAAAAACTAACTCAAAGATCGATTTTCGTCACGGTGTGACCGTGGCATGGGGTCAAAGTTTGATTACACGCCATCAAAACACGAGGTTCTGTATCTCAGACATATTTGGTCCAATCGAGTCCAAACTAGACATGTAAGACAAGAGTCACGACCTGATGACATCTACACAGAAATCATGACTTAAAATCACAGCGCCACCTGCTGGCAACAGGAAGTGACATGTTTTATACTTTGATGCACTGGTCTTGGCTGCTTTACAATACACAGCTCAACAGAGCTCAGTCAGGTCAAAAAACCATGGTCAGAATTGTGACATTTCCTCAAACCATGTAAACATTGAGGTGCGGCGAAGGATCATCCTTCGCCAAGGAAGACGATGTTGTCATAACTCCAGTGTGCATTGTCCTATCACCGCCAAACTTCTGTCTCATGATCAGAGTCCAAGCCTGAACAGCTCTATGTGTCAATATTTCCTCAGGGTCATAGCGCCACCTACTGATTCGCCATGAAACAGGAAGTACTTTGTAAATCCACTCTGCATTATCCAACCGGCCCCGAACTACTGACCTATGATCACAATCCTGACCTGAACAGCTCCATATATTCATATTAGTGCAGGGTCATAGCGCCACCTACTGATCAGTGTGAAAATGAAGTTGTTGTAACATTGTCCAATTGACACAAAATTGCTCACGCTACATCAGAGCCCCTACTTGAACAGATCTATTAGTCTGTATGTAATAATACTGATGGCGCCACCTACTGGCAACAGGAAATAAGCTTTGTTTACAACTATCATTCAATTTCCATAAAATGTTCACAGTGTGATGTGCAATTGATAGCGTGGACCGTAATGAGCAATTAGCAGGCAAGGATCGACATCGGCGTGGACGGGCCAGGAAGTGAAGCGTTTGTCCTTGCCGCAGTGTGCAAAGCGCATGCAACGGAGGCGTCGCGGCTTGGTCATTGATCCTCTCTCCACCGACCGCAACAGGCTTCAACGTGCGGGTGCTCGGGCCCGTCAGTGCTACAACGTAGCCCTAGTTAGGGCCCGAGCACCGAAGGTGAGAGGCCCTATTGAAATTGAAAGGATTATTCTTATTATTATTATTATTATTGTCATCCAAATGAATTGGCTTTTTGAGGGCTTTAACATACTGAACTTCTTACCAAACTTTGCACAAAATTAGAACGTGGTGAAAATTTACGTATTCTGGAGTAATTTGAAATGGGCGTGGCAAAATGGCTCAACAGCGCCCCCTGGAACACAGCCCTAGGTTTCCTTTGACCGATCTTCACAAAAATCGTAGCCCAGGTGTATCGTGACCAATCATGAAAAAAGTCTCAAGTTATTATTATTATTGTCATCTAAATGATTTAGCTTTGAGGCTTTAACATACTGGTTTCTTGCAAGAGCTTTTTTACAAATTAGAACGTATGGTATGAAATTGCATATTACAAATATTAAATCTGTTGTGCCAAAATGGCTCTGTAAGCCCCTGGAACACAGCTGGAGTTTCATGACGATCTTCACAGAAAATGTGGCCAGGTGTATAGTGATGATCATGAAAAAAGTCTCAAGGAGCATTGAAAATGCAACTTAGGAGTCCGCCATTTGGTTTGGTGGCCATTTGGCCATATTCCTATTTTACTTTGATGTACTTGTCCCAGGGCTTTATCACAGTCAACTTCTATTAAACATAGTGTCATCTACAACCATTGGAGATCAAAACTAACTCAAGAAAAATTTTTCGTCACCGCAGTGCTTGACCCGTAGGTAGCGTCAAAATTTTGATTACCGCCATCAAACACGAGGTTTCTATTATCTCGGACCCCCTTACGTGGTCAATCGGTCCAAACTAGACCGTAAGACAAGAGTCCCGGCCTGATGACATCTACACGAAATCATGACTTAAAATCACAGCGCCCCCTGGTATAATGACAGAAATATCTCTTGTTTTGGAGCGATACTTGCATTAGGTATTCCTCCCCTCACCCATTGCCCGCAGCCATTCAAACCTGTCGAAACAGGTCTCAAGACATTGATAAATAAGCATAAGATTACTGTAACTTTTATTAAGCGCCATAATAGTGGCGTGGCGTCAAAATTATCACCTCGCCGTATTTGCGAAATTACTATAACCCGGTGTTGGAGGTTCAAACTCCCTCAAACTACATTTGTGTAGCAACGGCCCCCTGCAGACATTCAGATGGTTTTAGAAATGGGCGTGGCATAATAGCCTTCGCCCCCTACAGTGCAGCCCCGGCTTTTCGATTGTACGACATGTACAAAAAATCTGACAGGGACATGTGTCTTTTCATAACAAACAAATAAGTCATGGATAGATATGTAAACAAAACAGGAAGCCCGCCATTTTGACTTTAGTGGCCATTTTGGCCATATTCCACATTTATGCTTTGACCATACTTTGTCCCAGGGCTTTTATCTGATCAACCAAATTGAGATGAGTGTCATCACAACAAGACGGAGATAAAAACTAACTCAAAGATCGATTTTTTCGTCACCGCAGTAGTGACCGTGGCGTGGTAGCCTCGAAGTTTGATTACCGCCATCAAAACCACGAGTTCTGTATCTGGACATACATGGACCCGATCGGAGTCCAAACTAGACATGTAAGACAGTGTCCCGGCCATTAAGCATCTACACAGAAATTATGACTTAAAATCACAGAAACCACCTGCTACAGCTACAGGAAGTGACATGTTTATACTTTGTTACTACTCCCTGGCTGCTTTACAATATCAGCTCAAATGAGCTGAAACAAATCAATGGACCATGGTCAGGGTGTGACATTTCCTCAAACCGTGTAGGCAGTGCGGCGAGATCATCCTTCGCCAAGGACCTGATGTTATCATACTCAGTGTGTAGTCCTATCACTGCCAAACTGTCATGATTATAGTCCCAAGCCTGAACAGCTCCATGTGTCAATATTTCCTCAGTGTCATAGTAGCCACCTACTGATTCGGCAAACAGGAGTACTTTGTAAATCCCTCTGCATTATCCAACCGGCTCCGAACTACTGCCCTACCAGTCACTATCCTGACTGGTGCATCCATATATTAATATTAGTTCAGAGGTCATGGCATACCTACTGATCAGTGTGAAAATTAGCTGTTGCCAAACATTGTCCGATTGACACAAAATTACTCACGCTACATCAGAGCCCTACGCAGAAGAGATATATTAGTCTGTAGGTAATAATAGTGATGGCCACCTACTGGCAACGGAAGTAAGCTTTGTTTTACAAATATCATTGATTTACATAAAAATTTCGCAGTGTGATGTGCAATTGGCCAGCGTGGGTACTTAATGAGCAATTAGCGAGCAGGTCGTCGCTCGGCCAGACATGGGGAAGTGGCGTTTGTCCTTGCCGCGGTGCAAAAGCAGCGTGCAGCGGAGGCGTCGCGGCTTAGTCATTGATAGCTCTCTCCACCGAGCCGCAACAGGCTAGCGTGCGGGTGCTCGGGCCGTCAGTGCTGGCATTAGCCCTAGTTGTGTGTGTGTGTCATCAAATGAATTAGCTTTTTGAGGGCTTTAACATACTGAACTTCTTGCAAACTTTCACACAAAAAAATTAGAACATGGTGAGAATTTACGTATTCTGGAGTAATTTGAAATGGGCGTGGCAAAATGGCTCCAACAGCGCCCCTGGAACACAGCCCCTGGGTTTCCAACCCCGGCCCGATCTTCACAAAAATCGTGTGGGTGTATAGTGACCAATCATGAAAAAAAGTCTCAAGGAGCATTATGAAAATGCAACAGAGGCCGCCATTTTGGTTTAGTGGCCACGGCCATATTCACATTTTACTTTGATGTGCTCCATCTGGGCTTGTCTCAGTCAACTTCTAATTGAGATGAGTGTCATCACAACAAGGCGGATCAAACTAACTCAAAGAAAAAAATTTTTCGTCACACCCAGTGTGACATTAGGCGCTAGTCAAAAATTTGATTACCAGCCATCAAAACACGAGGTTCTGTATCTCGGACATACGTGGTCAATCGAGGTCAAACTGAACCGTAAGACAAGAGTCCCGGCCTGATGACCTTCTACACAGAAATCATGACTTAAAATCTGCCCTGGTAACAGAAATGTCTTGTTTTTGGAACGTCTTACCGTGGGTATTCCTCCTCACCACTGTCACCAATACGTCAAACCTGTGTCCAAATGGGTCTCAAGACGTGTTGATAATGAAGAGGCATAAGATTACTGTAACTTTTCGTAAACGCCATAATAGTGGCTGGCGTCAAAGTTCATCACCTACCTCGCCGTGACACGAAATTACTATAACCGGTGTTGGAGGTTCAAACTCCCTCAAACTACATTTGTGTATATTTTACCAGACGTTCAGATGGTTTTAGAAATGGTGACAGCAATAGCGGCCACCTGTGCCCCTACGGTGCAGCCCCGGCACTCTGATTGCTTGACATGTACAAAAATCGGCAGGACATGTCTTTTCATAACAAACAAATAAGTCACTTGGATAGATATGCCGACCAGACAGGAAGCCATGCAGCCTGACTTTAGTATGGCCATTTGTATATTCACATTTATACTTTGATATATCCCAGGAACTTTTATCTGATCGACTTCAAATTGAGGATGAGTGTCATCACAGCAAGGCAGGTCAAAACTAGCTCAGATCGATTACCAAATCTGCAGCGTGACCGTGGCGTGGCCTCAAGTTTGATTACCGCCATCAAAACCTGCAGGGTTCTGTATCTACGGACATGTGGACAAATCGGAGTCTGACTAGACATGTAAGACAAGGTCCAGCCTGATGACATCTACACAGAAATTATGACTTAAATCCACAAGCTTCACCTGCAGCTAAAAGTGACATGTTTTATACTTTGATGCTATACTGGCTGCTTTACAATATACAGCTCAAAGAGCTCAGTCAAGTCATTTGACCTTGGTCAGAATTGTGACACATTCCTCAAGCCATTAAACATTGAGGTCACGAGATCATCTTCGCCACAGGATATTGATATATTATCATAACTCAGTGTGCATTGTCCTATCACTACCAAGCTTTTGTCAAATGATTATAGTCCAAGCCTGATCAGCTCCATGTGTCATGTTTCTCGGTGTCATAGTGCACCTACTGATTCGCCATGAAACAGGAAGTACTTTGTAAATCCACTCTGCATTATTAACCAGCTCGAACCACTGACCTATGATCACAATCTTGACCTGAACACATCCATGTATTAATATTAGTTCAGGGTGTGGCGCCTACTGATCAGTGTGAAATTACGTTATTTGTAACATTGTCCAATTGACACAAAATTGCTCACGCCATCAGAGCCCCTACTTGAAGAGAAGATATATCAGTCCGTGAGTAATAGTGATAGCGCCACCTACAGCAGCAGGAAATATGACTTTGTTTTACAACTATATTGGATTACATAAAATGTTCACAGTGTGTTGTGCAATTGGCCAGGCGTGGTCGTAATAAGAGCAATTAGCAGAGCAGAGATGGCGTCGCTCTCGGCAGACTTGAAATGCAAGCGTTTTATACTTTGATGCTGCTCTTCCTGGCTGCTTTAATATACAGCTCAAGAGCTCAGTCAAGTCATTTGACCATGGTCAAATTGTGACATTCCATTAGGCCGTGTAAACGTTGAGGTGCGGCGGATCGTCCCATCGCCAAAGGTTCTGATGTTTGTCACTGCTCCAGTGTGCATTGTCCTATCACGCCAAACTTCATCACATGATTATAGTCTAAGCTAGTCATGGCTCATGTGTCAATATTTTCTCGGTGTCATAGCGCCCACCTACTGATTATGCCTGACACAGGAAGTACTTTTATAATCCTCTGCATATCAACCGGCTCCAAACTGCTGACCTATGATCACAATCTTGACCTGAACATCCATATTTTGTGGATTCAGGGTCATAGAAACCCACCTACTGATCAGTGTGAAAATTAAGTTATTTGTAACATTGTCCGATTGACACAAAATTGCTCACGCTACATCAGAGCCTACTTGAAGAGATATATTAATTCTGTAGGTAATAATAGTGATTGCGCCACCTACTGGCAACAGGAAGTAAGCTTTGTTTTACAACTATCGTTCGATTTACATAAATGTTCACAGTGTGTTCTGCAATTGACAGCGTGGGTCGTAATGAGCAATTAGCAGGCAGAGGATCGCGATCGCTCGGCGAGTTGTGGAAGTGAAGCGTTTTTATACTTTGATGCACTGCTCCTAGCTGTACTTTGTGCAGCTAAAAAGAGCTCAGTCAAAGTCATTTTGACCATGGTCAGAATTGTGACATTTCCTCAAACCGGTAAACATTGTGAGGAGTGCGGCGAGATCATCGCAGCAAAGGGACACAAATGTTGTCATAACTCCAGTGTTGCATTGTCCCATCACTGCCAAACTTCTGCCACATGATTACAGTCAAGCCTGAACAGCTCCAGGTGTCATGTGCTTCCTCCAGTGTCATAGCGCCCACCTACTGATTCGCCATGAGCAGGAAGTACTTTATAATCCACTCTGCATTATCAACCGGCTCCGAACTGCTGACCTATGATCACAATCTTGACCTGAACACATCCATGTATTAATATTAGTTCAGGGTCATAGCGCCACCCTACTGATCGGTCATGAAGATTAAGTTGTTTGTAACATTGTCGATTGACACAAAATTACTCACCTTCATCAGAGCCCCTACTTGAAGAGATATATCAGTCTGTAGGTAATAATAGTGATGGCGCCACCTACTGGCAGCAGGAAGTAGCTTTGTTTTATGTCGTTAGATTTACATAAATGTTCACGGTGTATTTGTGTGCAATTGATGGCGTGGATCGTAATGGGCAGTGCTTGAGGCAGGGGATCGAGCATTAAAAACAAATGAGGCCTTGAGGAAAGTGTGTTACAGCCCTGCCGCAGTCATAAGCGCGTGCAGCGAGCGTCTTAACAGTGGGCTGATGGCTCTCTCCACCGACTGCAACAGGCTTCCAGCGTCGGGTGCTCGGGCCCGTCAGTGCTACAAGTAGCTAGTTATTATTGTAAGCCAAATGAATTGGCTTTTGAACTAACATATAGACTTCTTGCAAACTTTACAAAATTAGAACGTGGTGAAAATTTACGTATTCTGGAGTAATTTGAAATGAAGTACATTAGCAAAATGGCTCAACAAGCCCCTGGAACACAGCCCCTAGGTTTCCCTTTGTGCGATCTTCACAAAATCAGTAGTCAGGTGTATCGTGACCAATCATGAAAAAAGTCTCAAGGGCAGCATTATAGAAAACGCAACAGGAAGTCCGCCATTTTGCTTGGTTTTGTGCCATTTTAGCCATATTCCACATTTTTGCTTTGATGTACTTGTCCCAGGGCTTTTATCTGATCAACTTCTAATTGAGATGAGTGTCATCACAGCAAGGCGAGGATCAAAACTAACTCAAGAAAAATTTTTCCGTCACTGCGGTGTGACCCGTGGCGATAGCGTCAAAATTTGATTACACGCGCCATCAAAACCTGAGTTCATCTCGGACATACATGGTCAATCAGGTCAAACTGAACCGTAAGACAAGAGTTCGACCTGATGACATCTACAAGTCGCGGCAAAATCATGGCGCCTGGTGGCAAGTGTCTTGTTTTGACGTCTTGCGTGGAGGTATTCTCTCCTGCCCATTGCCCGCCTTCCACGTCAAACCTGTGTGTCAAATGGGTCTCAAGACATTGATAATGAAGGCATAAGATTACTGCCAACTTTTCGTCAGCATGCCTTAATAGTAGGCGTGGCGTCAAAGTTCATCACCTCGCCGTGACACACGAATTACTATAGCCGGTGTTGGAGGTTCAAACTCCCTCAAACTACATTTTGTGTGACAGCCCCCCTGCAGACATTCAGATGGTTTTAAGAAATGGGCGTGGCACGTAACCTGACTAGCGCCCCTACAGTGCAGCCAGCACTCGATTGGCGACATGTACAAAATCGACAGGGACATATGTCTTTTCACCAACAAACCGATAAGTCACTTGGATAGATATACTCAAATGAAGCAGGAAGCCCACCATTTTACAACACAGTGGCCATTTTGGCCATATTCCACATTGTCTGCCTTTGATATATACTTGTCCCAGGGCTTTTTCTGATCGACTTCAAATTGAGATGAGTGTCATCACAACAAGGCGGAATCAAAACTAACTCAAAGATCGATTTTCGTCACCCAGTGTGAGCGTGGCGTGGCCTCAAAGTTTGATTGCAAGCATCAAAGGGACGAGGTTCTGTATCTCGCTGTGCATGGTCAATCAGGTCCAAACTAGACATATGAACCAAGTGTCGGCCTGATGACATCTACACAGAAATCATGACTTAAAATCACAGCTTCCCTCACTGGCTACAGGAAGTGACATGTTTTATACTTTGATGCACTGCTCGCTGCTTAACAATATACAGCTCAAATGAGCTCCAGTCAAGTCATTGGACCATGGTCAGAATTGCTGACATTTCCTCAAACCGTCATGCTGAAGCATTGAAGTGCGGCGAAGGATCATCCTTAGCCCAAGGGGGCGATGTTGTCCTTAACTCCAGTGTGCATTACATCCTGTCACGCCAAACTTCTCACACAGTGCAGTCCAAGCCTAGACAGCTCCATGTGTCAATAATATTTCCTCAGTGTCCTGCATCACCACAGTTAGCATGAAACAGGAAGTACTTGTAAATCACTCTGCATTATGTGGCTCGAACTGCTGACCTATGATCACAATGCCGGCCTGAACACATCCATATATTAATATTGGTTCAGGTCATGCATCCACCTACTGATCAGTGTGAAATTAAGTTGTTGTAACATTATCGATTGACACAAAATTGCTCACGCTTCATCAGAGCCCCTACTTGAACAATTATATCAGTCTGTAGAGAGTAATAATAGTGATGGCGCCACCTATGGCAACAGGAAGTAGCTTTGTTTTACAATAATGAACCGATTTATAAAATGTTCACAGTGTGATGTGCAATTGATGGTATGGATCGCCAATGAGCAATTAGCAGGCAGAGATCAGCGTCGCTCGACCCAGGCCATGAGAGTGAAGCGTTTATACTTTGATGCACTCACTCCTGGCTGCTTTACAATATACAAGCAGCTCAAAACCAGTCAGTCATTTGACCCATGTGGTCAGAACTATGACATTTCCTCAAACCGTAATAAACGTTGAGAAGGTCGGTTGATCATCCTTCATAGGGACACGATGTTGTCACTTAACTCCAGTATGCATTGTCTATCACATGAAACTTCTCTGTCACTTGATTATAGTCCAAACCTGAACAGCTCCATGTGTCCAATATTTCCTCAGTGTCATGGCCTTTACCTACTGATTCGCCTTAAACGGGAAGTACTTTATGTAAATCCTCTGCATTATCAAGCATTGCGAACCGCTGACCTATGATCACAATCTTGACCCTGAACCCATCCATATGGTAATAGTTCCAGGGTCATAGCGCTTCACCTACTGATCGGTGTAAAGAAAGAATTAAGTTGTTGTAACATTTATAAATTGACACAAAATTGCTCCGCTACATCAGAGGCCCCTGCTTGAAGAGATATATCAGTCTGTAGGCAATAATAGTGATGGTGCCACCTGCACTGGCGAGTAAGCTTTTGTTTTGCAGCTATCGTTCGATTTACATAAGTATTCACAGTGTGTTGTGCAATTGGCCAGCGTGGATCGTAACTGAGCAATCAGCAGGCAGGATCGGCCCATTAAACAAATGAGGCCTTGTAGAGTGAAGCGTTTGTCCACGCCCGCCAGTCGCCGAAACGCGTGCAGCGCGGAGGCGTGCGCTTGGTCATTGTTCGCTCTCTCCACCGACGCAGCGGAAGCCAGCGTGCGGTGCGCTCCGGGCCCGTCCAGTGCCGGCGTAGCCTAGTTCTTATTAGGGCGAAACACCGAAGGGTGAGGCTTGAAGTGGAAAGGATTATTCTTATTATTATTGTGTAGGGCCAGGCACCGGTGAGGGCCCTATTGAAGTGGATTATTGTGTGGGGCCAGGCACCCGAATGGTGAGGCCTATTGAAGTGAAAAGTTATTCTTATTATTATTGTGACTAGTGATTTGGCTTTTGAGGGCTTTAACATGCTGAACTTCTTGCAAACTTTGCACACAAAATTAGACAGTGGTGAAAATTTACGTATTCTGGAGTAATTTGAGAATGGGCGTGGCAAAATGTCAACAGCGCCCCTGGAACACAGCCCTAGGTTTCCCTTTGACTGATCTTCACAAAATCGTAGCCCAGGTGTAGCGACCAATCATGAAAAAAGTCTCAAGGAGCATTATGAAAAACGCAACGGAAGTCCGCCATTTTGGTTTTAGTGGCCATTTTGGCCATATTCCACATTTTACTTTGATGTACTTGTCCAGGCTTTTATCTGATCCAACTTCTAATTGAGATGAGTGTCATCACAACAAGGCGGAGATCAAGCTAACTCAAAGATAAATTTTTCGTCTGCAGTGACGTAGCGTGGCGTCAGGGTGATTACACGCCATCAAAGGCACGGGTTCTGTATCTCGGGACATGCGTGGTCAATCGAGTCAAATATGAATAAATGAACCAAGAGTCCCGACCTGATGACATCTCCACAGAAATCATGACTTAAAATCACAACCCCACAGGTATCAACAGGAAATGTCTTGTTTTTTGGAACCTCACCGTGGAGGTATTCCTCCTCACCCACCTGCCCGCAGCCCACGTCAAACCTGTGTCACATGGGTCTCCAAGACATTTGATAATGAAGGCATAAGATTACTGTGACTTTTCGTCAAGCATGCATAATAGTGGCGTAGCGTCCAAATTTCATCACCTCGCCGTGACACAGAAATTACTATAACTTCGGTGTTGGAGGTTCAAACTCCTCAAAACTTACATCTGTGCAACAGCCCCCATACAGACATTCAGTTTTAAGAAATGGGCGTAGCATAATAGCGACTAAACGCCCCCTAAAATTACCAACCCCGGCACTGATTGGCCGAAACATGTACAAAATCGACAGGGACGTGTGTCTTTTCTGTAAACAAATAAGTCTGTTGGATAGATATACTTAAACCAAACAGGAAGCCCGCCATTTGACTTTAGTGGCCATTTTTGGCCTTATTCCCACATTATACTTTGATATCTTGTCAGGGCTTTATCTGATCAACTTCAAATTGAGATAGGTATCATCACAACAAAATGGAGAATCAAAACTAACTCAAAGATCGATTTTTCGTCTGCCCAGGCGTGACCGTGGCGTGGCCTCGAAGTTTGATTACACGCCATCAAAACCACGAGGTTCTGTATCGGACACCACATGGTCAATCGAGTCCAAACTAGACATATAAGACAAGTGTCCAGGCTGATGACATCTACACAGAAATCATGACTTAAAATCACAGCGCCCCCTGGTATGTCTACAGGAAGTGGCAGAAAGCGTTTTATACTTTGATGCACTGCTCTGGCTGCTGTTTACAGCTGCAGCTCCAAAGGCTCAGTCAAACATTTGACCATGGTCAAATTGTGACATTTCCTCAAACCCGTGTCAACATTGAGGTGCGTGAAGGATCATCCTTCGCCCAAGGGCCAAATGTTATCATAACTCCAGTATGCATTGTCCTATCACCGTCAAACTTCTGTCACATGATTATAGTCAAGCCTGAACAGCTCCATGTGTGAATATTTCCTCAGTGTCATGGCATACCTACTGATTCGCCGCCGAAACAGGAAGTACTTTGTAAATCCCACTCTGCATTATCCAACGGCTCCGAACTGCTGACCTACTGATCACAATCTTCTGACCTGAACACATCCATATATTAATATTAGTTCAGGGTCATAGCGCCACCTACTGATCAGTGTAGAAATTAGAAGTTATTTGTAACGTTGTCGATTGACACAAAATTGCTCACGCTTCATCAGGCCTACTTGAAAGACCTGTTAGTCCGTGAGTAATAGGGATAGCGCCACCTACAGCAGCAGGAGTAAGCTTTGTTTACAACTATCATTCGATTTACATAAGGTATTCCAGAGTGTCTTGTGCAATTGGCGTGGATCGTAATGAGCAATTGCTTGGTAGGGATAGCCGTCGCTCGTGAGGCCCTTAAGTGAGCGTTTTATACTTTGAGTACACCTGCTCCTGGCTGCTTTACAATATGCAGCTCAAAAAGAGCTCAGTCAAGTCATTTGACATGGTCAGAATTGTGACATTTCCTCAAACCGTGTAAGCGTTGAGTGCGGCGAAGGATCATCCTTGTAGGGATGCGATGTTGTCATAGCCAGTGTACATTGTCCTATCACCGCCAAACTTCTGTCGCAGTTACCGCGTCCAAGCCTGAACAGCTCCATATGTCGTGTCTTCCTCAGTATCGCCGCGCCCCACCTACATTCGCCGCGGCACCCAGGAAGTACTGTAAATCCACTCTGCATTATCAGCGACCAGAACGTGACCTGTAGTCACAATGCTTGACCTGAACACATCCATGTATTAATAGTTCAGGGTCATGGCGCCACCTACTGATCAGTGTAAAAAATTAAGTTGTTGTAACATTGTCCGATTGACACAAAATTGTCACGCTACATGGAAGCCCTACTTGAACATAGATATGGTCTGTAGGTAATAATAGTGATGGCGCCCACCTACAGCAGGGAAGTAGCTTTTTTGCAATATCATTCGATTTCGTAAAGACTACAGTGTGTTGTACGGTGTGGCGCTGGTCGTAATGAGCAATTAGCAGAGCAGAGATCGGCGATAGCTCGTGAGCGCGACGGCGTTGTCCTGCGCATGCACTAAGCGCGTGCGCGGAAGCGTCGCTGCGTGGTCGTCAACCTCTACGACACCAGCTTGACCTGTCGCGGTGCTGAGGCCATTCAGTGCTGGCAGCCTAATTGTGTGTCATCCAAATGATTGACATGAACAATATGTTCTTACCAAACACTGAAAATTAGACGTGGTGAAAAATTTCACATTCTAGATAATTTGAAATGGGCGTAGCAAAATGAGCTCAACAGCGCCCCTGCAGACACAGCCCCTAGGTTTCCCTTTGGCCGATCTTCACAAAATCCTTCGGGGTGTATCGTGACCAATCATGAAAAAAGTCTCAAAAGGAGCATTATGAAAATGCAGCAGAAGTAACCATTTTGGTTTACAGTGGCATTTTGGCCATATTCCCACATTTTACTTGGTGTACTTGTCCCCAGGGCTTTTATCTGATCAACTTCTGAGTGAGATGAGTGTCATCACAGCAAGACGGAATCAAACTAACTCAAAGATCGATTTTTAAGTCACCGTTGTGACCGTGGCGTGAGCGTCAAGTTTGATTGCAAGCCCTGCATCAGAAACACGAGGTTCTGTATCTGGACATACACATGGTCAATCGAGTCCAAACTAGACACGTAAGACAAAGAGTCCCGGCCTGATGACATCTACAGAAATCATGACTTAAAATCCACAGCGCCCCCTGGTATGTGGAAATGTCTTACTTGGAGACCTCTTACACGTAGGTATTCCTCCTCACCCTGCCACCAGCCACGTCCAAACCTGTGTCAAGCAGGTCTCATGACATTGATAATGAAGGCATAAGATTACTGTGACTTTGCCAAATCAAAAATGCCATAATAGTGGCGTGGGGTCAAAGTTCATCAACTCGCCAGGACACCAATTACTATAGCCGGTGTTGGAGGTTCAAACTCCATCAAACTACATTTGTGTAACAACATTTAACCCCCTACCAGACATTCAGATGGTTTTAAGAAATGGGTAGCATAATAACAATAGCGCCCCTATTAACTGCATCCACAGCACTACGGTGTAAGCAATACAAAAATCGACGGGACGTGTCCTTTTTCATAACAAACAAATAAGTCTCTTGGATAGATGTGCTCGACCAAACCCAGGAAGCCCGCCATTTTGCAAACTGATGGCCATTTGTCATATTCCACACATTATACTTTGACCTCTACTTGTCCCAGAGACTTTTATCCCGATCAGCACAAATTGAGATAGAGTGTCATCAACAACAGGCGGAATCAAAACTAACTCAAAGTCGATTTTTACGTCCTGCAGGCGTGACAGTGGTAGTGGCCTCAAAGTTTGATTACACGCCATCACAAAGCACGAGTTCTGTATCTCGGACATACATGGACAATCAGTCCAAACTGACATGTAAGACAAGTGTCGGCCTGATGACATCTACACAGAAATCATGACTTAAATCACAGCGCCCCCTGGTATGCACAGGAAGTGACATGTTTTATACTTTGATGAACTGCTCCCTTGCTGCTTACAATAAACAGCTCAAAAAGAGCTCAGTCAGAATCATTGGACCATGGTCAGAATTATGACATTTCCTCAAGCAGTGTGAACACTGAGGTGCGGCGAAGGATCATCCTTGCCAAGGAGACGATATTGTCACTGCTCAGTGTGCATTGTCCTATCACATAAACTTCTGTCATGATTATAGTTCAAGCCTGAACAGCTCCATGTGTCAATATTTCCTCAGTGTCATAAGCGCCTACCTACTGATTGGCAAGCACAGGAAGTACTTCATAAATCCACTCTGCATTATCAACCGGCTCCGAACTTTGCTGACCTATGATCACAATCTGAAACAGGCATCCATGTATTAATATTGGTTCCAGGGTCCTTATGGCGCTTCACCTATGATCAGTGTGAAAATTAAGTTATTGTAACATTGTCCAATTGACACAAAATTGCTCACGCTACATCAGAATTCCTATGAAGAGGATATATTAGTCGCTAGGTAATATGAAGTGATAGGCGCCACCTACTGGCAACAGGAAGTAAGCTTTGTTTTACAACTATCTGTTCTAGGTTACATAAAATGTTCACAGTGTGTTGTGCCAGTTAGCGGCGTGGATAAGTAATAGGCAATTAGCAGGCAAGGATCGCGTCGCTCGTGGACGCAGAAGTGAAGCGTTTTATACTTTGATGCACTGCTCTGTCACTTACAATATACAGCTCAAGAAACCAGTCAAGTCATTTGACATGGTCAGAAGTGTGACATTTCCCTCCAAACCGTGTAAAGCGTTGAGGTGCGGCGAAGGATCATCCTTCGCCAAATGGCTCTGATGTTGTCATAACTCAGTGTGCATTGTCCATCCACCATGAGCTTCTGTCAAATGATTATAGTCTAAGCCCTGAACAGCTCCATGTGTCAATATTTCCTCAGTGTCATAGCGCACTACTGATTCATATGACACAGGAAGTACTTTTGTAAATCCCTCTGCATTATCAACCAGCTCAAGACCCCTGACCTATGATCACAATCTTGACCTGAACACATCCATATATTAATATTGGATTCAGAGATGTAGCTCTACTGATCAAGTGTAAAATTAAGTTATGTATTGTCAATTGACACAAAATTTGCTCACGCTACATCAGAGCCCCTATGGACCATGTATCAGTCTGTAGGTATGGTATTAGCGCCACCTACTGGCAACAGGAAGTAAGCTTTGTTTTACAACTATCATTACGATTTGTAAAATGTTTGCAGTGTGTTGTGCAATTGTGGCGTGGATGCATGTGTGGGCAAATTATGAGCGAGATCGCGTCGCTCGACGGGCGCAGGAAGTGAAGCGTTTGTCCTGCCGCGGTCACTGGCATGGTCTGGCGGAGGAGGCGTGCGCTTGGTCATTGATCGCTCTCTCCCGACAACGGAAGCCCAACGTCACGGAGTGCTGGGCCCGTCAGTGCTGCAAGCGTAACCTAGTTAATATTATTATTGTGACTAAAGTAGTTTGGCTTTTTGAGGGCTTTAACATACTGAACTTCTTGCAAACTTTGCACAAAATTGGTGGTGAAAATTTGTGTATTCTGGAGTAATTTGAAATGGCGTGGCAAAATGGCTCAACAGCGCCCCCTGGAACACAGCCCCTAGGTTTCCTTGCGGCCGATCTTCACAAAATGCGTAGCCCAGGTGTATGGTATTAATGAAAAAAAAGTCTCAAGGAGCATTATGAAAAACATAACGGGAAGTCCCACTTGTTTTGGTTTTAGTGGCCATTTGGCCATATTCCACATTTTACCTTTGATGTACTTGTCCCAGGGCTTTATCTGATCAGCTTCTAATTGAGATGAGTGTCATCACAGCAAGTGGAGATCAAAACTAACTCAAAGATAAATTTTTCGTCACCACGGTATGACCGTGGCGTGGCGTCAAAGTTTGGTCTGCGCCATCAAACAAAGAGTTCTGTATCTCGGACATACATGGTCAA
>NC_061484.1:28422527-28455202 GCF_022539355.2 Hippoglossus stenolepis
GGCCTATTGAAATTGAAAGGATTTTATTATTAGTGGGGCCGAGCACCGGTGAGGCCTAGTAAGTGAAAAGTTATTCTTGTGTGTGTGTGGGACGAGCACACCGAGAAGATGAGAGGCCTATTAATTGAAAGGTTATTCTTATTATTATTGTGTGTGGGGCCCGAGGCACGAGGTGAGAGGCCCTATGAGCACCGAAGGTGAGAGGCCCTATTGAAATTGAAAGGATTATTATTATTATTAGGGCCCGAGCACCGAAGGTGAGAGGCCCTATTGAAATTGAAAGGATTATTAGGGCCCGAGCACCTCCGGTGGGAGGCCCTATTGTATTTCGAAGGATTTGTATTTCCCTTTTGGGGCTTTTTCAGGGCCTAGACATGCTCAAATTGTTACCAAAGTCTGCAGGGAATTCAAAACCCCAAAAAGTAATTGTATTCTGGAGTAATTTGAAATGGGCGTGGAAAAATGGCTCAACAGCGCCATCTAAGGAAAAGCCCCTCAGTTAGCTTTCGCCGATCTTCAAAAAAATCGTAGCCCAGGTGTATCATGACCAGACAAACAAAAAAGGTCGGAGGTGCAATTGGAAAAAAGCAACAGGAAGCCCGCCATTTTGACTTTAGTGGCCATATAGGCCATTTTCCACATTTTTAATTTGACGAACTTGTCCCAGGGCTTTCATCAGATCAACTTCATATGGAGATGCGTGTCATCACAACAAGATGGAGATGAAAACTACCTCAAAGATCGATTTTTCGTCACACGGTGTGACCGTGGCGTGGCCTCAAAGTTTGATACCATGCCATCAACCAGAAGGTTCTGTATCTCGGACATACATGGTCCAATCGAGTCCAAACTAGACATGTAAGACAAGAGTCCCGGCCTGATGACATCTACACAGAAATCATGACTTCAAATCACAGCGCCCCCTGGTTGAAACAGGAAATATCTTGTTTTGGAACGTCTTACACTTGGATGTATTCCTCCTGATCCACTGCCCGCAGCCATGTCAAACTGTATCAAATGGGTCTCAAGACATTGATAATGTAGGCATAAGATTACTGGGACTTTTATCGAACGCCATAATAGTGGCGTGGCGTCAGATTTAATCGACTGCAGAAACACGAAATTGCTGTAACTTCCGTGTTCATGGGTCTATCTCCTCAAACTACATTTGTGTAACAACAGCCCCCTCCCCTGCAGACATTCAGATGGTTTTAAGGAATGGGCATGGCAAAATAACTGACTAGCGCCCCCTAAAGGGCAGCCCCGGCACCACGATTGGCCGACATGTACAAAAATATATAGGGACATGTGTCTTTTCATAACAAACAAATAAGTCTCTTGGATAGATATGCTAGACCAAACAGGAAGTCCGCCATTTTGACTTTAGTGGCCATTTTCACTTTTTTACTTTGACAAACTAAAACTATGCTCTATGTGTCAATATTTCCTCAGTGTCATAGCGCCACCTACTGATTCGCCATGAAACAGGAAGTACTTTGTAAATCTACTCTGCACTATCCAACCGGCTCCGAACTACTGACCTATGATCACAATCCTGACCTGAACAGCTCCATATATTAATATTAGTTCGGTCATAGCGCCACCTACTGATTAGTGTGATAATTAAGTTGTTGTAACATTGTCCAATTGATACAAAATTGCTCACGCTACATCAGAGCCCCTACTTGAACAGATATATTAGTCTGTAGGTAATAATAGTGATGGCGCCACCTACTGGCAACAGGAAGTAAGCTTTTTTGTTTACAACTATCATTCGATTTACATAAAATGTTCACAGTGTGATGTGCAATTGATAGCGTGGACCGTAATGAGCAATTTGCAGGCAAGGATCGACATCGCGTGACGGACGCAGGGAAAGTGAAGCTTTTATCCTTGCCGCAGCAGTGCACAAAACGCTGCCAGCAGGACAGCTTGGTCGGTGATCGCTTTCTCCACCGACCGCAACAGGCTTGAAATGTGTGTTCGGGCCCGTCAGTGCTACAACGTGGCCCTAGTTCTTATTATTATTATTATTAGGGCCCGAGCACAGGGAGAGGCCCTATTGAAATTGAAAGGATTATTCTATTATTAGGGCCCGAGCACCAAGGTGAGAGGCCCTATTGAAATTGAAAGGATTATTAGGGCCCCAGCAATCCGAAGGTGAGAGGCCCTATTGAAATTGAAAGGATTATTCATTATTAGGGCCCGAGCACCGAAGGTGAGAGGCCCTATTGAAATTGAAAGGATTATTAGGGCCCAGCACCGAAGGTGAGAGGCCCTATTGAAATTGAAAGGATTATTTTATTATTAGGGCCCGAGCACCGAAGGTGAGAGGCCCTATTGAAATTGAAAGGATTATTAGGGCCCGAGCACCGAAGGTGAGAGGCCCTATTGAAATTGAAAGGATTATTCTTATTATTAGGGCCCGAGCACCGAAGGTGAGAGGCCCTATTGAAATTGAAAGGATTATTGTGACTAAAGTGATTTGGCTTTTTGAGGGCTTTAACATGCTGAACTTCTTACCAAACTTTGCAGGAAATTAGAAAGTGGTGAAAATTTACGTATTCTGGAGTAATTTGAAATGGGCGTGGCAAAATGGCTCAACAGCGCCCCCTGGAACGCAGCCCCTAGGTTTCCCTTTGACCGATCTTCACAAAAATCGTAGCCCAGGTGTATCGTGACCAATCATGAAAAAAAGTCTCAAGGAGCATTATGAAAAACGCAACAGGAAGCCCGCCATTTTGGTTTTAGTGGCCATTTTGGCCATATTCCACATTTTTACTTTGATGTACTTGTCCCAGGGCTTTTATCTGATCAACTTCTAATTGAGATGAATGTCATCACAACAAGACGGAGATCAAAACTAACTCAAAGATCGATTTTTCGTCACACGGTGTGACCGTGGCGTGGCGCCAAAGTTTGATTACACGCCATCAAAACACGAGGTTCTGTATCTCGGACATACAAGGTCCAATCGAGTCCAAACTAGACACGTAAGACAAGAGTCCCGGCCTGATGACATCTACACAGAAATCATGACTTAAAATCACAGCGCCCCCTGGTGGCAACAGGAAATGTCTTGTTTTTGGAACCTCTTACACGTGGAGGTATTCCTCCTCACCCACTGCCCGCAGCCACGTCAAACCTGTGTCAAATGGTTCTCAAGACATTGATAATGAAGGCATAAGATTACTGTGACTTTTCGTCAAACGCCATAATAGTGGCGTGGCCTCAAAGTTCATCACCTCGCCGTGACACACGAAATTACTATAACTTCGGTGTTGGAGGTTCAAACTCCCTCAAACTACATTTGTGTAGCAACAGCCCCCCCCTGCAGACATTCAGATGGTTTTAAGAAATGGGCGTGGCATAATAACTGACTAGCGCCCCCTAAAGTGCAGCCCGGCACTACGATTGGCCGACATGTACAAAAATCGACAGGGACATGTGTCTTTTCATAACAAACAAATAAGTCTCTTGGATAGATATGCTCGACCAAACAGGAAGCCCGCCATTTTGACTTTAGTGGCCATTTTGGCCATATTCCACATTTATACTTTGATATACTTGTCCCAGGGCTTTTATCTGATCGACTTCAAATTGAGATGAGTGTCATCACAACAAGACGGAGATCAAAACTAACTCAAAGATCGATTTTTCGTCACACGGTGTGACCGTGGCGTGGCCTCAAAGTTTGATTACACGCCATCAAAACACGAGGTTCTGTATCTCGGACATACATGGACCAATCGAGTCCAAACTAGACATGTAAGACAAGTGTCCCGGCCTGATGACATCTACACAGAAATCATGACTTAAAATCACAGCGCCACCTGCTGGCTACAGGAAGTGACATGTTTTATACTTTGATGCACTGCTCCTGGCTGCTTTACAATAAACAGCTCAAAAGAGCTCAGTCAAGTCATTTGACCATGGTCAGAATTGTGACATTTCCTCAAACCGTGTAAACATTGAGGTGCGGCGAAGGATCATCCTTCGCCACAGGACACGATGTTGTCATAACTCCAGTGTGCATTGTCCTATCACTACCAAACTTTTGTCACATGATTATAGTCCAAGCCTGATCAGCTCCATGTGTCAATATTTCCTCGGTGTCATAGCGCCACCTACTGATTCGCCATGAAACAGGAAGTACTTTGTAAATCCACTCTGCATTATCCAACCGGCTCCGAACTGCTGACCTATGATCACAATCTTGACCTGAACGCATCCATGTATTAATATTAGTTCAGGGTCATAGCGCCACCTACTGATCAGTGTGAAAATTAAGTTGTTGTAACATTGTCCAATTGACACAAAATTGCTCACGCTACATCAGAGCCCCTACTTGAAGAGATATATTAGTCCGTAGGTAATAATAGTGATGGCGCCACCTACTGGCAACAGGAAGTAAGCTTTGTTTTACAACTATCATTCGATTTACATAAAATGTTCACAGTGTGTTGTGCAATTGACGGCGTGGATCGTAATGAGCAATTAGCAGGCAAGGATCGACGTCGCTCGACGGACGCAGGAAGTGAAGCGTTTTATACTTTGATGCACTGCTCCTGGCTGCTTTACAATATACAGCTCAAAAGAGCTCAGTCAAGTCATTTGACCATGGTCAGAATTGTGACATTTCCTCAAACCGTGTAAACGTTGAGGTGCGGCGAAGGATCATCCTTCGCCAAAGGACACGATGTTGTCATAACTCCAGTGTGCATTGTCCTATCACCGCCAAACTTCTGTCACATGATTATAGTCCAAGCCTGATCAGCTCCATGTGTCAATATTTCCTCAGTGTCATAGCGCCACCTACTGATTCGCCATGACACAGGAAGTACTTTGTAAATCCACTCTGCATTATCCAACCGGCTCCGAACCGCTGACCTATGATCACAATCTTGACCTGAACACATCCATATATTAATATTAGTTCAGGGTCATAGCGCCACCTACTGATCAGTGTGAAAATTAAGTTGTTGTAACATTGTCCGATTGACACAAAATTGCTCACGCTACATCAGAGCCCCTACTAGAAGAGATATATCAGTCTGTAGGTAATAATAGTGATGGCGCCACCTACTGGCAACAGGAAGTAAGCTTTGTTTTACAACTATCGTTCGATTTACATAAAATGTTCACAGTGTGTTGTGCAATTGATGGCGTGGATCGTAATGAGCAATCAGCAGGCAAGGATCGACGTCGCTCAACGGACGCAGGAAGTGAAGAGTTTGTCCTTGCCGCAGCGCGCAAAACGCGTGCAACGCGGAGACGTGCACTTGGTCGTTGATCGCTCTCTCCACCGACCGCAACAGGCTTCAACGTGCGGGTGCTCGGGCCCGTCAGTGCTACAACGTAGCCCTAGTTAGGGCCCGAGCACCAGGAGAGGCCCTATTAAATTGAAGGTTATTCTTATTATTATTATTATTATTATTAGGGCCCGAGCACCGAATGGTGAGAGGCCCTATTGAAATTGAAAGGATTATTCTTAATGGTGAGAGGCCCTATTGAAATTGAAAGTGATTATTCTTATTATTATTATTGTGACTAAAGTGATTTGGCTTTTGAGGGCTTTAACACGCTGGAACTTCTTACCAAACTTTGCACAAAATTAGAAAGTGGTGAAAATTTACGTATTCTGGAGTAATTTGAAATGGCGTGGCAAAATGGCTCAATAAAGCGCCCTGGAACACAGCCCTAGGTTTCCTTGACCCCATCTTCAAAATCGAGCCCAGGTGTGGTCGACCAATCATGAAAAAAGTCTCAAGGAGCATTATGAAAAACGCAACAGGAAGTCCGCCATTTTGGTTTTAGTGGCCATTTTGGCCATATTCCACATTTTTACTTTGATGTACTTGTCCCAGGGCTTTTATCTGATCAACTTCAAATTGAGAGATGAGTGTCACCACAACAAGAAGGAGATCAAAACCAACTCAAAGATCGATTTTTCATTACACGGTGTAATCAGATGGTGGGCGTCAAAGTTTGATTACACGCCATCAAAAACACGAGGTTCTGTATCTCGACATACATAGTCCAATCGAAGTCCAAACTAGACACGTAAGACAAGAGTCCCGGCCTGATGACATCTGCACAGAAATCATGACTTAAATCACAGCGCCCTGGTGGCAAACAGGAAATGTCTTGTTTTGGAACGCCTTGCCACGTGGGAGGTATTCCTCCTCACCCACTGCCCGCAGCCACCAAACCTGTGTCAAATGGGTCTCAAGACATTGATAATGAAGGCATAAGATTACTGTAACTTTTCACAAGTCATAATAGTGGCGTGAAGGTCAAAGTCTGTCACTCCCGCCGTGACAAACGAATTACTATAACTTCGGTGTTGAGGTTCAAACTCTCAAACTACATTGTGTAGCAACAGCCCCTGCAGACATTCAGATGGTTTTAAGAAAATGGGCGTGGCATAATAACTGACTAGCGCCCTAAAGTGCAGCCCTGCACTACGATTGGGCCGACATGTACAAAAATCGACAGGGACATGTGTCTTTTCATAACAAACAAATAAGTCTCTGATAGATATGTCACCAAACAGGAAGCCCGCCATTTGACTTAGTGGCCATTTTGAATAATATTCACATTTATACTTTGATATACTTGTCCCAGGGCTTTTATCTGATCAATCAAATTGAGATGAGTGTCATCACAACAAGACGGAGATCAAAACTAACTCAAAGATCGATTTTCTGGCCACACGGCGTGACCGTGGCGTGGCCTCAAAGTTTGATTACATCGCCATCAAACACGAGGTTCTGTATCTCGGACACATGGTCCGATCGAGTCCAAACTAGGCTAATGCAAGACAAGTGTCCCGGCCTGATGAGACATATAGAAATTATGACTTAAAAATCACAGCGCCACCTGCTGGCTACAGGAAGTGACATGTTTCATACTTTGATGCACTGCTCCTGGCTGCTTTACAATATACAGCTCAAAAGAGCTCAGTCAAGTCATTTGACCATGGTCAGAATTGTGACATTTCCCTCAAACCGTGTAAACATTGAGGTGCTATGAAGGATCATCCGCCACAGGACACGATGTTGTCATAACTCCAGTGCATTGTCCTATCACACCAAACTTTTGTCACATGATTATAGTCCACAAGCCTGATCAGCTCCATGTGTCAATATTTCTCGTGTCATAGCGCCACCTACTGATTCGCCATGAAACAGGAAGTACTTTGTAAATCCACTCTGCATTATCCAACCGGCTCCGAACTGCTGGGATCCATGATCACAATCTTGACCTGAACGATCCATGTATTAATATTAGTCTAGGTCATAGCGCCCACCTACTGACTAGTGTGAAAATTAGTTGGCTGTAACATTGTCCAATTGACAAAAATTGCTCACGCTACATCAGAGCCCTACTTGGTAAGAGATATATCAGTCCGTAGGTAATAGTGATGGCGCCACCTAATACAACAGGAAGTAAGCTTTGTTTTACAACTATCATTCGATTTATATAAAATGTCTACAGTGTGTTGTGCAATTGACGGCGTGGGATCGTAATGAGCAATTAGCAGGCAAGGATCGACGCCGCCGACGGACGAGAAGTGGCTGCTTGTCCTCGCCAAGAGGCGCAAAACGCTGCGGCAACGCTGAGACGGCGCTGGTCGCTGATCGCTTCCACCGACCGCAACAGGCTTAACGTATGGGTGTTTGCTCGCCGGTGCTAAGCAACGTACCCTAGTTCTTATTAGGCCCGAGCAATCAAGGTGAGAGGCCCTATTGAAATTGAAAGGATTTTATTATTATTATTATTATTTCCCTTTGGGACTTTTTCAGGGCCTAGACATGCTCAAACTATGAAACTTTGCAGGAAATTCAAGTCCTACGGATATTTTTGTATTCTGGAGTAATTTGAAATGGGTTGGCAAAATGGCCTAACAGCCCTGGAACGTGCAGCCCCTAGGTTTCACCGATCTTCACAAAAATCGTAGCTCAGGTGTATCGTGATCAATCATGAAAAAAAAGCCCCAAGGAGCATTATGAAAAACGCAACAGGAAGTCCGCCATTTTGGTTTTAGTGGCCATTTTGGCCATATTCTCCACATTTTTACTTGATGCACTTGTCCCAGGGGCTTTTATCTGATCAACTTCTAATTGAGATGAGGCCAATACAACAAGACGGAGATCAAAACTAACTCAAAGATCGATTTTTCTGGCCACACGGTGTGACCTGGCGTGAAGGCCAAAGTTTGATTACACGCCATCAAAACACGCAGGTTCTGTATCTCGACATACATGGTCCAATCGAGTCCAAACTAGACACGTAAGCATAAAAGAGTCCCGCCTGATGACATCTGCACAGAAATCATGACTTAAAATCATGCTTCTGGTGGGTAACAGGAAATGTCTTGTTTTTGGAACTCTTACACGGAGGGCCTCTCCCTCACCCACTGCCCGCAGCCACGTCAAACCTGTGTCACATGGGTCTCAAGACATTGATAATGAAGGCATAAGATTACTGTGACTTTTCACAAACGCCATAATAGTGGCGTGGGGTCAAAGTTCATCAACTCGCTTGTGACACACCTAAATTACAATAACATCGGTGTTGAGGTTCAAACTCCATCAAACTACATTTGTGTAGCAACAGCCCCCCCCTGCAGACATTCAGATGGTTTTAAGAAATGGGCGTGGCATAATAACTGACTAGCGCCCCCTAATGTGCAGCCACGGCACTACGATTGGCCGACATGTACAAAAATCGACCGACATGTGCCCTTCATAACAAACAAATAAGTCTCTTGATAGATATGCTCACCAAACAGGAAGCCTGCCATTTGACTTTAGTGGCCATTTTGGCCATATTCCACATTTATACTTTGATATACTTGTCCCAGGGCTTTATCTGATCGACTTCAAATTGAGATGAGGCCAATACAACAAGACGGAGATCAAAACTAACTCAAAGATCGATTTTTCGGGCTTACACGGTGTGACCGTATGCGGCCTCAAAGTTGATTAACGCCATCAAAACACGAGGTTCTGCATCTCGACATGCATGGTCCAATCGAGTCCAAACTAGACATGTAAGACAAGTGTCCCGGCCTGATGACATCTACACAGAAAATTATGACCTAAAATCACAGCCACCTGCTACAAGCAGGAAGTGACATGTTTATACTTTGATGCACTGCTCCTGGCTACTTTACAATATACAGCTCAAAAGAGCTCAGTCAAGTCATTTGACCATGGTCAGAATTGTGACATTTCCCTCAAACCGTAAACGTTGAGGTGGGCTAAGGATCATCTCACAAAGGACACGATGTTGTCATAACTCCAGTGCATTGTCCTATCACCGCCAAACTTCTGTCACATGATTATAGTCTAAGCCTGAACAGCTCCATGTGTCAATATTTCTCAGTGTCATAGCGCCACCTACTGATTCGTCATGACACAGGAAGTACTTTGTAAATCCACTCTGCATTATCCAACCGGCCCAACCGCTGACTTATGATCACAATCTTGACCTGAACACATCCATATTAACATTAGTTCAGGTCATAGCGCCACCCACTGATCAGTGTGTGAAAATTAAGTTGTTGTAACATTGTCCGATTGATACAAAATTGCTCACGCCATCAGAGCCCCTACTTGAACAGATATATCGGTCTGCAGGCATAATAGTGATGGCGCCACCCACTGGCAAAGGAAGTAAGCTGGTTTTACAACCATCGCTCGATTTACATATAAAATGTCTACAGTGTGTTGTGCAATTGACGGCGTGGATCGTAATGAGCAATTAGCAGGCAAGGATCGACGCCGCCGACGGACGAGAAGTGGTTGCCATACTTGATGCACTGCTCCTGGCTGCTTTACAATATACAGCTCAAAAGAGTCAGTCAAGCCATTTGACCATGGTCAGGAATTGTGACATTTCCTCAAACCGTAAACATTGAGGTGCGGCGTATGATCATCCTTCGCCAAAGGAGACGATGTTGTCATAACTCCAGTGTGCATTGTCCCATCACTGCCAAACTTCTGTCACATGATTATAGTCCAAGCCTGAACAGCTCCCATGTAACAATATTTCTCATTGTCATAGCGCCACCTACTGATTCGCCATGAAACAGGGAAGCACATTCTAAATCCACTCTACTATCCAACCGGTTCGAACTGCTGACCCATGATCACAATCCTGACCTGAACACATCCATATATTAATATTAGTTCAGGTCATAGCGCCACCTACTGATCAGTGTGAAAATTAAGTTGTTGTAACATTGTCCGATTGATACAAAAATTGCTCACGCTACATCAGAGCCCCTACTTGAACAGATATATCAGTCTGTAGTGGCATGGTAGTGATGGGCACATCTACTGCACAGGAATTAAGCTTTGTTTTACATAACCATCGCTCGATTTACATAAAATGTTCACAGTGTGTTGCAAATTGACGGCGTGGATCGTGAATGAGCAATTAGCAGGCAAGGATCGACGCCGCTCGACGGACGCAGGAAGTGAAGTCAGTTTGTCCGGCCAAGAGCAGCGCAAAACGCTGCGGCAACGCTGAGACGGCGCTTTTGGCTGGGCTGATCGCCTTCACCGGTCAGCACAGGCTTTATTTCTATTATTAGGGCCCGAAACACCAAGGTGAGGCCTATTGAAATTGAAAGGATTATTCTTATTATTATTATTATTATTGTTAGGGCCCGAAAATCAAGGTGAGGCCCTATTGAAATTGGAAAGGATTATTCTTATTATTAGGGCCCGAGCACCAAGGTGAGAGGCCCTATTGAAATTGAAAGGGATTAGTTCTATTATTAGGGCCCGAGCACCGAAGGTGAGAGGCCCTATTGAAATTGAAAGGATTATTCTTATTATTATTATTATTATTATTATTATTAGGGCCCGAGCACCGAAGGTGAGAGGCCCTATTGAAATTGAAAGGATTATTCTTATTATTATTATTGTGACTAAAGTGATTTGGCTTTTTGAGGGCTTTAACATGCTGAACTTCTTACCAAACTTTGCCCAAAATTAGAAAGTGGTGAAAATTTACGTATTCTGAGTAATTTGAAATGGGCGTGGCAAAATGGCTCAAACAGCTACCCTGAACACAGCCCCTAGGTTTCCCTTGACCGATTCACAAAAATCGTAGCCCAGGTGTATCGTGTGGACCAATCATGAAAGTCTCAAGGAGCATTATGAAAATGCAACAGGAAGTCCGCCATTTTGGTTTTAGTGGCCATTTTGGCCATATTCCACATTTTTACTTTGATGTACTTGTCCCAGGGCTTTATCTGATCAACTTCTAATTGAGATTAGTGTCATCACAACAAGAAGGAGATCAAAACTAACTCAAAGATCGATTTTTCAGCCACACGGTGTGACCGTGGCGTGGGCGTCAAAATTTGATTACACGCCATCAAAACACGCAGGTTCTGTATCTCAGACATATATATCCAATCGAGTCCAAACTGGACACATAAGACAAGAGTCCTGCCTGATGACACTACACAGAAATCACACTTAAAATCACAGCGCCCCCTGGTGGCAACAGGAAATGTCTTGTTTTTTTAACGCCTTACACGTGGAGGTATTCCTCCTCACCCACTGCCCGCAGCCAAACCTGTGTCAAATGGGTCTCAAGACATTGATAATGAAGGCATAAGATTACTGTGACTTTTCGTCAAACGCCATAATAGTGGCGTGGCGTCAAAGTTCATCACCTCGCGTGGACACACTAAAATTACTATAACTTCGTGTTGGAGGTTCAAACTCCTCAACCACATTTGTGTAGCAACAGCCCCCCTGCAGACATTCAGATGGTTTTAAGAAATGGGCGTGGGGATAACAACTGACTCCAGCGCGCCTCCCCTAAGTGCAGCCCCGGCACTATGGTCATCGGCTAGCGTACAAAAACTCCGACAGGGACATGTGTCTTTCATAACAAAATAACTCTCTCGGATAGATATGTTTCACCAAACAGAAGCCCGCCATTTTGACTTTAGTGGCCATTTTGGCCATATTCCACATTTATACTTTGGATATACTCTTGTCCCAGGGCTTATCTGATCAACTTCAAATTGAGATGAGTGTCATCACAACAAGACTTGAGATCAAAACTAACTCAAAGATCGATTTTTCGTCACACGCGCAAGTGGACTGGCGTGGCCTCAAAGTTTGATTACACGCCATCAAAACACGAGGTTCTGTATCTCGGACATACATGGTCCCATCGAGTCCAAACTAGACATGTAAGACAAGTGTCCCGGCCTGATGGACACTTACACAGAAACTGCGACTTAAAATCACAGCGCCCTGGTGGCTACAGGAAGTTTCATAGTTTTATACTTTACGAACTGCCCTTTTTGCTGTTTACAATAAATAGTCAAAAGAGCTCAGCCGGGTCATTTGACCATGGTCAGAATTAGACATTTCTCAAACCGTGTAAACATTGAGGTGCGGCGAAGGTTCATCCTTCGCCAAAGGAGACGTATGCTGTCATAACCCAGTGTGCATTGTCCTATCACCGCCAAACTTCTGTCACATGATTATAGTCCAAGCCTGAACACCTCCATGTGTCAATATTTCCTGGCACATAGCGCCACCTACTGATTCGCCATGAAACAGAAGTACTTGTAAATCCACTCTGCATTATCCAACCGGCCCAACTGCTGGACCCATGATCACATCTTGACCTGAACACCTCCATGTGTCAATATTTCCTCGGTGTCATAGCGCCACCTACTGATCAGTGTGAAAATTAAGTTGTTGTAACATTGTCCGATTGATACGTACTGCTCACGCTTACATCAGAGCCTACTTGAAGAGATATATTAGTCTGTAGGTACACAGTGATGGCTCACCTACTGGCAACAGGAAGTAAGCTTTGTTTTACAACTATCATTCGATTTACATAAAATGTCTGCAGTGTGCTGTGCAACTGACGGCGGATCAGAATGAGCAATTAGCAGGTGCGATCGACGCCGACGGACGCAGGAAGTGAAGCGTTTATACTTTGATGCACTGCTCCTGGCTGCTTTACAAATATACAGCCTGGGTAAGAGTTCAGTCAAGTCATTGGACCATGGTCGAATTGTGACATTTCCTCAAACCGTGTAAACGTTAGAGGCGCTAAGGATCATCCTTCGCCAAAGGACACGATGTTGTCATAACTCCAGTGTGCATTGTCCTATCACCGCCAAACTTCTGTCACATGATTATAGTCCAAGCCTGATCAGCTCCATGTGTCAATATCTCAGTGTCATAGCCACCTACTGATTCACGGTGACACAGGGAAGTACTGTAATCCACTTGCATTATCCAACCGGCTCCGAACCGCTGACCTATGATCACAATCTTGACCTGAACACATCCATATTAATATTAGTTCAGTCATAGCGCCACCTACTGATCGTGTGTGAAAATTGGGTTGTTGTAACATTGTCCCGATTGACAAATGTTCAATGGCTACATCAGAGCCCCTACTTGAACAGATATATCGTCTGCAGGTAATAATAGTGATGGCGCCACCTACTGGCAACAGGAAGTAAGCTTTGTTTTACAACTATCGCTCGACGATATAAAATGTCTACAGTGTGTTGTGCAATTGATGTATGGATCGGGAATAGAGCAATTAGCAGGCAAGGATCGACGCCGACGGACGCAGGAAGCGGTTATTTAAGTCCTGCTGCGCTATGAAACGCTGCAAGTAATGGAGATTGTCGCAGCGCTTGGTCATGGATCGCTTTCTCTCTCCACCGACCGCACAGGGCTTCACCTATGGAAAGTCAGCCCGCTAAGTGCTACAACGCAGCCCTAGTTATTATTGTGATCCAAATGAATTGGCTTTTTGAGGGCTTTAACATGCTGAACTTCTTACCAAACTTTGCAGGAAATTAGTAAGTGGTGAAAATTTACGTATTCTGAGTACTTGAATGGGCGTATAAAATGGCTCAACAGCGCCCCTGGAACACAGCCCCTAGGTTTCCTTTGACCGATCTTCACAAAATCGAGGCCCAGGTGTGTATCGTGACTCAATCATGAAAAAAAAGTCTCAAGGAGCACAGAAAATGCAACAGGAAGTCTGCCATTTTGGTTTTAGTGGGCCATTTTGGCCATATTCCACATTTTTACTTTGATGTACTTGTCCCAGGGCTTTTATCTGATCAACTTGTAATTGAGATGAGTGTCATTACAACAAGACGGAGATCAAAACCAACTCAAAGAATGTGATTGGCCACACGGTGTGACCGTGGCGTGGCCTCAAAGTTTGATTACACGCCATCAAAACACGAGGTTCTGTATCTCGAGATACATGGTCCAATCGAGTCCAAACTAGACACTAAGCACAAGAGTCCCGGCCTGATGACATCTACACAGAAATCATGACTTAAAATCACAGCGCTCCCTGGTGGTAACAGGAAATGTCTTGTTTTTGGAACTCTACACGTGGAGGTATTCCTCCTCACCCACTGCCCGCAGCCACATCAGACCTGTGTCAAATGGGTCTCAAGACATTGATAATGAAGGTATAAGATTACTGTGATTTTCTGTCAAACGCCATAATAGTATGTAAATAAGTCTATCAACTCGCCAGGACACACGAAATTACTATAACTTCAGGTATTGGAGGTTCAAACTCCTCAAACTACATTTGTGTAGCAACAGCCCCCTGCACACATTCAGATGGTTTTAAGAAATGGGCGTGGCATAATAACTGACTAGCGCCTTTAAAAGGGCAGCCTCCGGCACTACGATTGGCCGACATGTACAAAATCGACAGGGACATGTCTTTTTCAAAACAAATAAATAAGTCTCTTGATAGATATACTCACCTCAAACAGGAAGCCTCAACATTTTGACTTTAGTGGCCATTTTGGCCATATTCACATTTTTACTTTGATATACTTGTCACAGGGCTTTATCTGATCAACTTCAAATTGAGATGAGTGTCATCACAACAAGACGGAGATCAAAACTAACTCAAAGATCGATTGGCCACACGGTGTGACCGTGGCGTGGCCTCTCTAAGTTTCATTACACGCCAACAAAACACGAGGTTCTGCATCTGACATACATGGTCCAATCGAGTCCAAACTAGACATGTAAGACAAGAGTCCCGGCCTGATGACATCTACAACAGAAATTATGACTTAAAATCACAGCGCCACCTGCTGGCTACAGGAAGTGACATGTTTTATACTTTGATGCACTGACCCTATTGCTTTACAATATACAGCTCAAAAGAGCTCAGTCAAGTCATTTGACCATGGTCATACCTGTGGACATTTCCTCAAACCGTGTAAACATTGAGGTGCGCGGCGATCATCCTCGCCAGGACACGATGTTCTCATAACTCCAGTGCATTGTCCTATCACTACCAAATCCTTGTCACATGATTATAGTCCAAGCCTGACTGGGGCCCATGTCAATATTTCCTGTGTCATAGCGCCACCTACTGATTCGCCATGAAACAGGAAGTACTTTGTAAATCCACTTGCATTATCCAACCGGCTCCGAACCGCTGACCTATGATCACAATCTTGACCTGAACGATCCATGTATTAATATTGGTCTGTGGGGTCATAGCACTACTGATCAGTGTGAAAATTGGGTTGTTGTAACATTGTCCAATTGACACAAAAATTGTCACGCCATCAGAGCCCCTACTTGAAGAGATATATCAGTCCGAGAGGTAATAATAGTGATGGCGCCACCGGCAACAGGGAAGTAAGCTTTGTTTTACAACTATCATTCGATTTACATAAAATGTCTACAGTGTGTTGTGCAATTGATTTGGGCGTGGATCGTAATGAGTACCATTAGTAAAGCATCGACACGTCACGGACGAGAGGAAGTGAAGCGCTTTATACTTTGATGCACTGCTCTGGCTGTTTACAACATACAGCCTAAAAGAGCCTGTCAAGTCATTTGACCACATGGTCAGAATTCAGGACATTTCCTCAAACCGTGTAAACGTTGAGGTGCGGCGAAGGATCATCTCACAAAGGACATGTTGTCATAACTCCAGTGTGCATTGTCCTTATCACCACAAACTTCTGTCACATGATTATAGTCTAAGTCAATAGCCTATGTGTCAATATTTCAGTGTCATAGCGCCACCTACTGATTCGCCATGACACAGGAAGTGACTGTAAATCCACTCTGCATTATCCAACCGGCCCGAACCGCTTGACCCATGATCACAATCTTGACCTGAACACATCCATATTTATTATTGTGACTAAAGTGATTTGGCTTTTTTGAGGCTTTAACATACTGAACTTCTTACCAAACTTTGCACAAAATTAGAAAAGTGGTGAAAATTTACGTATTCTGGAGTAATTTGAAATGGGCGTGGCAAATGGCTCAATAACAGCGCCCCTGGAACACAGCCCCTAGGTTTCCTTTGACCGATCTTCACAAAAATCGTAGCTCAGGTGTATCGTGACCAATCATGAAAAAAGTCTTAAGGAGTATTATGAAAACGCAACAGGAAGTCCGCTATTTTGGTTTTAGTGGCCATTTTGGCCATATTCACATTTCACTTTGATGTACTTTAATCCCAGGGCTTTATCTGATCAACTTCTAATTGAGATGAGTGTCATCACAACAAGACGGAGATCAAAACTAACTCAAAGACAAATTTTTCTGTCACATTTGAAAATCTGGTGGCGTGGCGTCAAAATTCTGATTACACGCCTATCAAAAACATCGGTAGGTTCTGTATCTGACATACGTGGGTCCAATCGAACCAAACTAGACACGTAAGACAAGAGTCCCGCCTGATGACATCTACACAGAAATTCATGATCAAAATCACAGCACGCCCTGGTGGCAACAGGAAATGTCTTGTTTTTGGAACCTCTACACGTGGGAGTGCATTCCTCCTCACCCACTGCCCGCAGCCACGTCAAACCCAGTCACATGGGTCTCAAGACATTGATAATGAAGGCATAAGATTACTGTGACTTTTCACAAACGCCATAATAGTGGCGTAAGGCCAAATTTCCTAACACCGCCGTGACACACGAAATTACTATAACTTCTCGGGGTGTTGAGGTTCAAACTCCCCAAACCACATTTGTGTAGCAACAGCCCCCCTGCAGACATTCAGATGGTTTTAAGAAATGGGCGTGGCATAATAACTGACTAGCGCCCCTAAAGTGCAGCCCCGGCACTACGAGATTGGCCGATATGTACAAAATCGACAGGGACGTGTGTCTTTTCATAACAAACAAATAAGTCTGTTGGATAGATATGCTCGACTCAAACAGGAAGCCCGCCATTTTGACTTTTAGTGGCCATTTTGGCCATATTCCACATTTATACTTTGATATACTTGTCCCAGGGCTTTTATCTGATCAACTTCAAATTGAGATGAGTGTCATCACAACAAGACGTGAGATCAAAACTAACTCAAAGATCGATTTTTCTGCCACATCGGCGTGACTGCATGTGCTCTCAAAGTTTGATTACACGCCATCAAAACACGAGGTTCTGTATCTCGGACATACATGGTCCAATCGTAGTCCAAACTAGATATGTAAGACAAGTGTCCAGGCCTGATGACATCTACACAGAAATCATGACTTAAAATCACAGCGCCCTGGTGGCTACAGGAAGTGAAGCGTTTATACTGATGCACTGCTCCTGGCTTAAGCTTTACAATATACAGCCTAAAAGAGCTCAGTCGGGTCATTTGACCATGGTCGTGAATCGTGATACTCTCAAACCGTAAACGTTGAGGTGCGGCGAAGGATCATCCTTCGCTTAAAAACAGAATATGTTGTCATAACTCCAGTGTGTATTGTCCTATCACTGCTTGAAACTTCTGTCACATGATTATAGTCCAAGCCTGAACAGCTCGGTGTCAATATTTCTCAGTGTCATAGCGCCACCTACTGATTCGCTATGACACAGGAAGTACTTTGTAAATCCACTCTGCAATTATCCAACCGCCCGAACCACTGACCTATGATCACTGATCCTGACCTGAACACATCCATATTAACATATTCAGGGTCATAGCGCCACCTACTGATCAGTGTGGAAATTAAGCTGTTGTACATTGTCTGATTGATACAAAATTGCTCACGCTAAGGTCAGAGCCCCTACTGAAGAGATATATTAGTCCAGGTACAGTGATGGCGCCACCTACTGGGCAACAGGAAGCAAGTCGAGCCATAACTATCATTCGATTTACATAAAATGTTCAGCAGTGTGTTGTGCAATTGACGGCGTGGATCGAATGAGCAATTAGCAGGCAAGGATCGACACGACGGACGCAGGAAGTGAAGCGCTTTAGTACTTTGGATGCACCGTTCTGTCTGCTTTACAATATACAGCTCAAAAAGAGCTCAGTCAAGTCATTTGACCATGGTCAGAATTGTGACATTTCTCAAACCGTAAACGTTGAGGTGCAGCGCGAAGGATTCATCCTTCGCCAAAGGACACGATGTTGTCATAACTCCAGTGTGCATTGTCCTATCACCGCCAAACTTGTCACATGATTATAGTCTAAGCCTGGAATAGCTCCATGTCAATATGTTTCCTCAGTGTCATAGCGCCACCATTGATTCGCCATGACACAGGAAGTACTTTGTAAATCCAATTCTGCATTATCCAACCGCCCGAATCAGCTGACCTATGATCACAATCTTGACCTGAACACATCCATATATTAATACTAGTTCAGGGTCATAGCGCCACCTACTGATCAGTGTGAAAATTAAGTTGTTGTAACATTGTCCGATTGATGCAAAAATTGCTCACGCCACATCAGAGCCCCCTACTTGAAGAGATATATTAGTCTGTGGTGGTAATAATAGTGATTGCGCCACCTACTGGCAACAGGAAGTAAGCTGGTTTTTACAACTATCGTCTGACATAAATGTTCACAGTGTGTTCTGCAATTGACGGCGTGATCGTAATGTGAGCAATTAGCAGGCAAGGATCACGCTGGCCGACGGACGCAGGAAGTGGCTGCCAGTCCTCGCCGCAGGCGCAAAACGCTGCGGCAACGCTGGAGATAGGCGCTTGGTCGTTGATCGCTTCCACCGACCGCAACAGGCTTCAACGTGCGGGTGCTTCGGGTCTGGCCAGTGCTAAGCAACGTAGCCCTAGCAGTTATTAGGCCCGAGCACCAAGGTGGCGAGGCCCATTGAAATTGAAAGATTATTCTTTATTATTATTATTGTAAGCCAAAATGAATTGGCTTTTGAGGGCTTTAAGAAATGAACTCTTACCAAACTTTGCACAAAATTAGAACGTGGTGAAAATTTACGATTCTGGAGTAATTTGAAATGGGCGTGGCAAATGGCTCAACAGTCACTTCTGAACGCAGCCCTAGGGTTTCCCTTTGACCGATCTTCACAAAAATCGTAGCCCAGGTGTATCGTGACCAATCATGAAAAAAGTCTCATGAGCATTATGAAAACGCAACAGGAAGTCCGCTATTTTGGTTTTAGTGGCCATTTTGGCCATATTCCACATTTTTACTTTGATGTATTTGTCCCAGGGCTTTTATCTGATCATCTCACTGAGATGAGTGTCATCATAACAAGACGGAGATCAAAACTAACTCAAAGAAAAAATTTCATTACACGGTGTGACCGTGGCGCAAGGCCAAAATGTGATTACACGCCATCAAAACACGAGGTTCTGTATCCCGGATATACGTGGTCCAATCGAGTCCAAACTAGACACGTAAGACAAGAAACTCCACTGATGACATCTACACAGAAATCATGACTTAAAATCACAGCGCCCCTGGTGGCAATAGGAATGTGGAAATGTCTTGTTTTTGGAACGCTTCCACACGGAGGTATTCCTCCTCACCCACTGCCTGCAGCCACGTCAAACCTGTGTCATATGGGCCTCAAGACATTGATAATGAAGGCATAAGATTGTAACTTTTCACAACGCCAATAGTGGCGTACACAAAGCTCATCACCTCGCCGTGACACACTTAAATTACTATAACTTCAAAAGTTGGAGGTTCAAACCCTCAAACTACATTTGTGTAGCAACAGCCTCCTGCAGACATTCAGATGGTTTTAAGAAATGGGCGTGGTACACAACTGACTAGCGCCCTACAGTGCAGCCCCGGCACTACGATTGGGCCGACATGTACAAAAATCGACAGGGACATGTGTCTTTTCATAACAAACAAATAAGTCTCTCGGATAGATATGCTCGGACCAAACAGGAAGCCCGGCTTATTCTTTAGTGGCCATTTTGGCCATATTCCACATTTATACTTTGATATACTCTTGTCCCAGGGCTTTATCTGATCAACTTCAAATGAGATGAGTGTCATCACAACAAGACGGAGATCAAAACCAACTCAAAGATCGATTTTTCATTACACGGCGTGACCGTGGCGTGGCCTCAAAGTTTGATTACACTTCATCAAAACACGAGGTTCTGTATCTCGCATACGGCCGGTCCAATCGAGTCCAAACTAGACATGGGCATATGTCCTGCCTGATGACATCTACACAGAAATCATGACTTAAAATCACAGCGCCTCTGGTGGCTACAGGAAGCATATGTTTTATACTTTGATGAACTGCCTGCTGCTTTACAATATACAGCTCAAAGCTCTGGTCAAGTTACCGACCATGGTCAGAATTGTGACATTTCTCAAATCGTGTAAACATTGAGGCATAAGGATCATCCTTCTGCCAAAGGACACATCATAACTCCAGTGTGCATTGTCCTATCACCGCCAAACCTCTGTCACATGGATTATAGTCCAAGCTCAAACAGCTCCATGTGTCAATATTTCCTGGTGTCATAGCGCCACCTACTGATTCGCTCATGACACAGGAAGTACTTTTGTACATCCACCTGCATTATCCAACCGGCTCCGAACTGCTGACCTATGATCACAATCTGACCTGAACGCATCCATATATTAATATTAGTTCAGGGTCATAGCGCCACCTACTGATCGGTGTGAAAATTAAGTTGTTGTAACATTGTCCTACATTGACGTGCACTGCTCACGCCATCAGATCCCCTACTTGAAGAGTATTAGTCTGTAGGTAATAGTGATGGCGCCACCTACTGGCAACAGGAAGTAAGCTTTGTTTTACAACTATCATTCGATTTCCATATAAATGTTCACAGTGTGTTGTGCAATTGACGGCGTGGATCGTAATGAGCAAATTAGCAGGCAAGGATCGACGTCACTGACGGACGAGGAAGCGAAGCCGTTTGTCCCCGCCGCAGCAAAACGCTGCAACGCTGGGTGGAGACGCGCGCTGGTCGCGATCGCCTTCTCCACCGGCTAACAGGCTTCAACGCGCGGGTGCTTCGCCCGCCAGTGCTAAGCAACGTGGAGCCTCTAGTTATTATTGTGACTAAAGTGAATTGGCTTTGAGGGCTTCAACATGCTGAACTTCTTACCAAACTTTGCAATAAAATTAGACAGTGGTGGAAAATTTACGATTCTGAGTAATTTGAAATGGGCGTGGCAAAATGGCTCAACAGCGCCCCCTGAACACAGCCCCTACGTTTTCCCTTGACCGATCTTCACAAAATCAGAGGCCCAGGTGTATCGTGACTAATCATGAAAAAAGTCTCAAGGAGCATTATGAAAAACGCAACAGGAAGTCCGCCATTTTGGTTTTTAGTGGCCATTTTGGTCATATTCCACATTTTTACTTTGATGTACTTTTGTCCCAGGGCTTTTATCTGATCAACTGAATGAGATGAGTGTCATCACAACAAGACGGATCAAAACTAACTCAAAGATCGATTTTTATTGGTCACATCGTGTGGACCGTATGCATGGCCAAAATTTGATTACACGCCATCAAAACACGAGGTTCTGTATCTCGACATACAAGGTCCAATCGAGTCCAAACTAGACACGTAAGACAAGAGTCCTGCCTGATGACATCTACACAGAAATCATGACTTAAAATCACAGCGCCCCCTGGTGGCAACAGGAAATGTCTTGTTTTGAACCTCTACATGGGAGGTACCCTCCTCACCCACCGCCCGCAGCCACGTCAAACCTGTGTCAAATGGGTCTCAAGACATTGATAATGAAGGCATAAGATTACTGTGACTTTTCACAAACACAATATTAGTGGCGTAACAAAGTTCACTGAACTCGCCAGACACGAAATTACTATAACTTCGTGTTGGAGGTTCAAACTCCATCAAACTACATTTGTGTAGCAACAGCCCCCCCTGCAGACATTCAGATGGTTTTAAGAAATGTGGCGTGGCATAACAACTGACTAGCGCCCCCAAAGTGCAGCCCTGGCACTACGATTGGCCGATACATGTACAAAAATCGATAGGACGGTGTCTTTTCATAACAAACAAATAAGTCTCTTGATAGATATGCTCGACCAAACAGGAAGCCTGCCATTTTGACTTTAGTGCCATTTTGGCCATATTCCACATTTATACTTTGATATACTTGTTCCAGGGCTTTTTATCTGATCGACTTCAAATTGAGATGAGTGTCATCACAACAAGACGGAGATCAAAACTAACTCAAAGATCGTATTTTTCACACACGGTGTGACCGTGGCGTTGGCCCCGTCTGATTACACGCCATCAAAACACGAGGTTCTGTATCTCGACATGCATGAACTCACCGAGCCTAAACTAGACATGTAAGACAGAAACCTGCCTGATGACATCTACACAGATATCATGACTTACAATCACAGCGCCACCTGCTGGCTACAGGAAGTGACATGTTTTATACTTTGATGCACTGCTCCTGGCTGCTTTACAATATACAGCCTAAAAGAGCTCAGTCAAGTCATTTTGACCGCGTCACAATTGTGACATTTCTCAAACCGTAAACAGGCTGAGGTGCGGCGAAGGATCATCCTTCACACAGGACACGACATGTTCTCTACAACTCCAGTGTGCATTGTCCTATCATCACTTCAAAACTTTTGTCACATGATTATAGTCCAAGCCTGATCAGCTCCATGTGTCAATATTTCCTGTGTCATAGCGCCACCTACTGATCTGCCATGAAACAGGAAGTACTTTGTAAATCCACCTGTAATATCCAACCGCTCCGAACCGCTGACCTATGATCACAATCTTGACCTGAACGCATCCATGTAATATTGGTTCAGGTCATAGCGCCACCTACTGATCAGTGAAAATTAAGTTGTTGTAAATACTGTCCAATTGATACAAAATTGCTCACGCTTACATCAGAGCCCCTACTTGAAGAGATATATCAGTCCGTAGGTAATAATAGTGATGGCGCCACCTACTGGCAACAGAAGTAAGCTTTGTTTTACAACTATCATTCGCGATTTACATAAATGTCTACAGTGTGTGTTGCAAATTGACGGCGTGGATCGTAATGAGCAATTAGCAGGCAAGGATCGACGCCGCCTTCGACGACGCAGGGAAGTGAAGCGCTTTTATACTTTGATGCAATTGTAGTTCTGGCTGCTTTACAACATACAGCCTGGAAAGAGCTCAGTCAAGTCATTTGACCATGGTCAGAATTGTGACATTTCCTCAAACCGTGTAACGTAAGGAGGTGCGGCGAAGGATCATCCTTCGCCAAAGGGACACGTATGTTGTCATAACTCCAGTGTGCATTGTCCTATCACCGCCAAACTTCTGTCGTAAGCATGATTGAGCCCAAGCCTGGAACAGCTCCATGTGTCAATATTTCAGTGTCATAGCGCCCACCTACTGGATTCGCCATGACACAGGAAGTACTTTGTAAATCCACTCTGCATTATCCAACCGGCTCCAACCGCTGACTCCAGGATCACAATCTTGACCTGAACGCATCCATATATTAATATTAGTTCAGGGTCATAGGCGCCACCTACTGATCAGTGTGAAATTAAGTTGTTGTAACATTGTCCGATTGATACAAAAATTGCTCACGCTTACATCAGAGCCCCTACTTGGAAGAGATATATTAGGTCTGTAGGTAATAATAGTGATTGCGCCACCTACTGGCAACAGGAAGTAAGCTTTGTTTTACAACTATCGTTTCGATTTACATAAAATGTTCACAGTGTGTTCTGCAATTGACGGCGGATCGTAATGAGCAATTAGCAGGCAAGGATCGACGCCGCCGACGGACGCAGGGAAGCTAAGCGCCATCCTCGCCGCATACGCAAACGCCGCGGCAACGCTGAGACGCGGCGCTTGGTCGCGGACGCTTTCCACCACCGCACAGGCTTCAACGCAGGCGGGTGTTTCAGTCTGGCCAAAGTGCTAACGTAGCCCTAGTTAGGCCCGAAAGACCGAAGGTGAGGCCCTATTGAAATTGAAAGGATTATTCTTATTAGGCCCAGCACCGAATGGTGAGAGGCCCTATTGAAATGAAAGGATTATTCTTATTATTATTATTGGCTATTATTATTATTATTATTATTATTGTCATCCAAAATGAATTGCTTTTGAGGGCTTTAACATGCTGAACTTCTTACCAAACTTTGCAGGAAATTAGTAAAGTGGTGAAAATTTACGCCCTGGAGTAATTCTGAAATGGGCGTGGCAAAATGGCTCAACAGCGCCTCTGGAACACAGCCCCTAGGTTTCCCTTTGACCGATCTTCACAAAAATCGTAGCCCAGGGTGTATCGTGACCAATCATGGAAAAAAGTCTCAAGGAGCATTATGAAAACGCAACAGGAAGTCCGCCATTTTGGTTTTAGTACATTTTGGCCATATTCCACATTTTTACTGATGTACTTGTCCCAGGGCTTTATCTGATCAACTTCTAATTGAGATGAGGTCATCACAACAAGACGGAGATCAAAACTAACTCAAAGATCGATTTTTCTGTCAGCACGGTGTGACCGTGGCTAAGGCCAAATTCTGATTACACGCCTATCAAAACACGAGGTTCTGTATCTCGACATACATGGTCCAATCGAAGCCAACTAGACATCGTAAGACAAGAGTCCCGCCTGATGACATCTACACAGAAATCATGACTCTAAAATCACAGCGCCCCCTGGTGGCAACAGAAACGTCTTGTTTTGGAACTCTTACACGTGGAGGTATTCCCTCCTCACCCACTGCCCGCAGCCACGCCAACCTGTGTCAAACGGGTCTCAAGACATTGATAATGAAGGCATAAGATTACTGTGACTTTTCACAAAGGCCATAATAGTGGCGTGGGGTCAAAGTTCAACAACTCGCCAGAATAATACTAAATTACTATAACTTCGGTGTTGAGGTTCAAACTCCATCAAACTACATTTGTGTAGCAACAGCCCCCCTGCAGACATTCAGATGGTTTTTAAGAAATGGGCGTGGCATAATAACTGACTAGCTTCCTAAAGTGCAGCCCGGCACTACGACACGTATGTACAAAATCCCCATAGGACATGTGTCTTTTCATATAACAAACAAATAAGTCACTTGGATAGATATGCTCGTCAAACAGGAAGCTCCGCCATTTTGACTTTAGTGGCCATTTTGGCCATATCTCCACATTTATACTTTGATATACTTGTCCCAGTGGCTTTTATCTGATCGACTTCAAATTGAGATGAGTGTCATCACAACAAGACTTGAGATCAAAACTAACTCAAAGATCGATTTTTCATTACACGTATGCACCGGTGGCGTGGCCTCAAAGTTTCATTACACTTCATCAAAACACGAAGTTCTGCATCTCGGACATACATGGTCCAATCGAGTCCAAACTAGACATGTAAGACAAGAGTCCCGGGCCTGATGACATCTACACAGAAATCATGACTTAAAATCACAGCGCCACCTGCTGGCTACAGGAAGTGACATGTTTTATACTTTGATGCACTGCTCCTGGCTGCTTTACAACATACAGCCCATGAGCTCAGTCAAGTCATTTTGACCATGGTCAGAATTGTGACATTTCCCAAACTGTAAACATTGGAGGTGCGGCGAAGGATCATCCTTCGCCAAAGGACACGATGTTGTCATAACTCCAGTGTGCATTGTCCTATCACTGCCAAACTTCTGTCACTTGGATTATAGTCCAAGCCCAACAGCTCCATGGGTCAATATTTCCTCGGTGTCATAGCGCCACCTACTGATTCGCCATGACACAGGAAGTACTGTAAATCCACTGCATTATCCAATGTTCAACTGCTGACCTATGATCACAATCTTGACTGAACACATCCATGTATTAATATTAGTTCAGGGTCATAGCACAATTTACTGATCGGGTGTGTGAAAATTAAGTTTGTTGTAACATTGTCCGATTGACAGCCAAAATTGCTCACGCGACATCAGAGCCCCTACTTGAAGAGAGAGATATATTAGTCTGTAGGTAATAATAGTGATGGCGCCACCTACTGGCAACAGGAAGTAAGTTTGTTTTACAACTATCGCTCGATTTACATAAATGTTCTACAGTGTAAGCCGCAATTGATGCATGGGATCGTATACGAGCAATTAGCAGGTGCGGATCGATTGCCGCCGACGGACGAGGGAAGTGAAGCGAGTACTTTGGATGCACTGCTCCTGGCTGTTTACAACATACCAAAAGAGCTCAGTCAAGTCATTTAATCATGGTCAGAATTGTGACATTTCCTCAAACCGCGTAAACGTTGAGGTGCGTGGCGGCGATCATCCTTCGCCAAAGGACATGAAGTGTTGTCATAACTCCAGTGTACTGTCCTATCACCGTCAAACTTCTGTCACATGATGATAGTCTAAGCCTGAACAGCTCCATGTGTCAATATTTCCCTGTAGGTGTCATAGGAAGCGCCACCTACTGATTCACACATGACAGGAAGTACTTGTAAATCCACTCTGCATATCCAACTGCTCCGAACCGCTGGGACTCATGATCACAATCTTGACCTGAACACATCCATAATATTAGTTCAGGGTCATAGCGCCACCTACTGATCGGTGTGAAAAATTGTTGTAATATCGTCCGATTGACACAGTAATTGCTCACGCTACATCAGATCCCCTACTTGAAGAGATATATCGTCTGTAGGTAATAGTGATGGCGCCACCCACTGGCAAATAGGAAGTAAGCTTTGTTTTACAACTATCGCTCGATTTACATAAAATGTTCACACAGTGTGTTGTGCAATTGACGCCGTGGATCGAATGAGCAATTAGCAGGCAAGGATCGACGCCGGCCGACGGACGAGGAAGTGAAGCGTTTGTCCTCGCGAGCGCGCAAAAACGCCAGGCGGCAACGCTGGAGAGACGCGGCGCTTGGTCGTTGATCGCCTTCCACCGGATCGCAACAGGCTTCAACGCAAGGGTGCTCGGGCTCGCCAGTGCTACAACGCAGTTCTAGTTAGGGCCCGAGTAATCAATGGTGAGAGGCCCTATTGAAATTGGAAAGGATTATTCTTATTATTATTAATAAGCCAAATGAATTGGCTTTTGAGGGCTTTAACATGCTGAACTTTACCAAACTTTGCACAAAATTAGAAAGTGGTGAAAATTTACGTATTCTGAGTAATTTGAAATGGCGGGCAAATGGCTCAACAGCGCCCTGAACACAGCCCTAGGTTTCCTTTGACCGATCTTCACAAAAATCGTAGCCCAGGTGTATCGTGGACCAATCATGAAAAAAGTCTCAAGGAGCACATGAAAACGCAACAGGAAGTCCGCCATTTGGTTTTAGTGGCCATTTTGGCCATATTCCACATTTTTACTTTGATGTACTTGTCCCAGGGCTTTTATCTGATCAACTTCTAATTGAGATGAGTGTCATCACAACAAGACGGAGATCAAAACCAACCCAAAGATCGATTGTCACATCGTGTGACCGTATGCATGTCAAAATTTGATTACACGCCATCAAAAACACGAGGTCTCATCCTGACATACGGTCCAATCGAGTCCAAACTAGACACGTAAGACAAGAGTCCCGGCCCGATGACATCTACACAGAAATCATGACTTAAAATCACAGCTTTCTTTCCCTGGTGGCAACAGGAAATGTCTTGTTTTGGAACCTACACGTGGAGGTATTCCTCCTCACCACTGCCCGCAGCCACGTCAAACCTGTGTCAAATGGGTCTCAAGACATTGATAATGAAGGCATAAGATTACTGTACTGTCAAACGCCACAGTGGCGTGGCGCCAAAGTTCGCCACCTCGCCGTGACAATACCGAAATTACTATAACTTCGGTGTTGAGGTTCAAACCTCAAACTACATTTGTGTAGCAACAGCCCCCTGCAGACATTCAGATGATTTAAGAAATGGGCAGGCATAATAACTGACTAGCGCCCTAAAGTGCAGCCCCGCACTACGATTACCGACATGTACAAAATCGACAGGGACATGTGTCTTTCATAATAAATAAGTCTCTTGATAGATATGCTCTACTCAAACAGGAAGCTCCGCCATTTTGACTTTAGTGGCCATTTCAATATATTCCACATTTATACTTGATATACTTGTCCCAGGGCTTTTATCTGATCAACTTCAAATTGAGATGAGGCTACCAACAAGATTTGGAGATAAAAACTAACTCAAAGATCGACACATCGGCGTGGACCGTGGCGTGGGCCTCAAGTTTGATTACACGCCATCAAAACACGAGGTTCTGTATCTCGACATACATGGACCAATCGAGTCCAAACTAGACATGTAAGACAAGTGTCCCGGCCTGATGACATCTACACAGAAATCATGACTCCTAAAATCACAGCGCCACCTGCTGGCTACAGGAAGTGATATGTTTTATACTATGATGCACTGCTCCTGGCTGCTTTACAATATACAGCTCAAAAGAGCTCAGTCAAGTCATTTGACCATGGTCAGAATTCGTGATATTTCCTGAAACCGTAATGCGAGGTGCGGCGAAGGATCATCTCGCCAAAGGAGACGATGTTGTCATAACTCCAGTGTGCATTGTCCTATCACCACAAACTTTGTCACATGATTATAGTCCAAGCCTGATCAGCTCCATGTGTCAATATTTCCTCGGTGTCATAGCGCCACCTACTGATTCGCCATGAAACAGGAAGTCCTTTGTAAATCCACTCTGCATTATCCAAACCGGCTCCGAAACTGCTGACCCATGATCACAATCTGACCTGGAACGCATCCATGCATTAATATTAGTTCAGGGCCTAGCGCCACCTACTGATCAGTGAAAATTAAGTTGTTGTAACATTGTCCAATTGATACAAAAATTGCTCACGCTACATCAGAGCCCCTACTTGAAGAGATATATTAGTCCGTAGGTAATAATAGTGATGGCGCCACCTACTGGCAACAGGAAGTGTTTTGTTTTACAACTATCATTCGATTTATATAAAATGTCTGTTGCGTGTGTTGCAAATTGACGCGGATCGAATGAGCAATTAGCAGGCAAGGATCGACGTCGCCGACGGACGTGAAGTGAAGTGATACTTGGATGCACTGCTCCTGGCTGCTTTACAATATACAGCTCAAAAGAGCTCAATCAAGTCATTTGACCATGGTCAGAATTGTGACATTTCCTCAAACCGTGTAAACATTGAGGTGCGCGAAGGATCATCCTTCGCCAAAGGAGCCGACATGTTGTCATAACTCCAGTGTGCATTGTCCTATCACTGCCAAACTTCTGTCACATGATTATAGTCCAAGCCTGGAACAGCTCCATGTGTCAATATTTCCATTGTCATAGCGCCACCTACTGATTCGCCAGAAACAGGAAGCATACCCAAATCCACTCTGCATTATCCAACCGGCCCGAACTGCTGACCTATGATCACAATCCTGACCTGAACACATCCATATATTAATATTAGTTCAGGGTCATAGCGCCCACCTACTGATCAGTGTGAAAAATTAAGTTGTTGTAACATTGTCCGATTGATACAAAAATTGCTCACGCTACATCAGAGCCCCTACTTGAAGAGATATACTGTCTGTAGGTAATAATAGTGATGGCGCCCACCTACTGGCAACAGGAAGTAAGCTTTGTTTTACAACTATCGCTCTCGACATAAAATGTTCAGTGTGTTGTGCAATTGACGGGCGGATCGTGAATGAGCAATTAGCAGGGTAAGGATCGACGCCGCCGACGGACGAGGAAGTGAAGCGCTGATGTCCTGGCCAGAGGCGCAGGGTCGCTGCAACGCGGGAGAGACGCGGCGCTGGTCGCTGATCGCCTTCTCCACCGACCGCAACAGTTTGCATCGCAAGGGTGCTCGGGCCCACAGCAAGCAACGTAGTTCTCCCAGTTAGGTCTGAGCAATCAAGGTGAGAGGCCCTATTGAAATTGAAAGGATTATTAGGGCCCGAAAGTCAAGGTGAGAGGCCCTATTGAAATTGAAAGGATTATTCTGTGCTATTATTATTATTGTCATCCAAATGAATTGGCTTTTGAGGGCTTTAACATACTGGAACTTCTTACCAAACTTTGCACAAAATTAGACAGTGGGTGAAAATTTCTTACGTATTCTGGAGTAATTTGAAATGGGCGTGGCAAAATGGCTCAACAGCGCCCCCTGGAACACAGCCCCTAGGGTTTCCCTGACCGATCTTCACAAAAATCGGGAGTCTAGGTGTATCGTGACTAATCATGAAAAAGTCTCAAGGAGCATTATGAAAACGCAACAGGAAGTCCGCTATTTTGGTTTTAGTGGCCATTTTGGCCATATTCCACATTTTTACTTTGATGTACTTGTCTCCAGGGCTTTATCTGATCAACTTCTAATTGAGATGAGTGTCATCACAACAAGACGGAGATCAAAACAAACTCAAAGATCGATTCCGGGCCACACGGTGTGACCGTATGCATACAAAATTTGATTACACGCCATCAAAACATCCAGGTTCTGTATCTCGGATACGTGGTCCAATCGAGTCCAAACTAGACACGTAAGACAAGAGTCCCGCCCGATGACATCTACACAGAAACTATGACGAAAATCACAGCGCCCCCCTGGTGGCAACAGGAAATGTCTTGTTTTTGGAACGCCTTACACGTGGAGGTATTCCTCCTCACCCACTGCCCGCAGCCACGCCAAACCTGTGCCAAATGGGTCTCAAGACATTGATAATGAAGGTATAAGATTACCAAAATTTTCACAAACGCTCATAATAGTGGCGTAAGGGCCAAAGTTCATCACCGCCGTGACACACGAAATTACTATAATCTCGGTGTTGAGGTTCAAACCCCTCAAACCATTTGTGTAGCAACAGCCCCCTGCAGACATTCAGATGGTTTTAAGAAATGGGTTGGCATAATAACTGACTACGCCCAAAGTGCAGCTCCGCACTACCATTGGCCTATTATGTACAAAAATCGACAGGGACATGTGTCTTTTCATAACAAAACAAATAAGTCTCTTGGATAGATATGCTCGACCAAAGAGGAAGCCCGCCATTTTGACTTTAGTGGCCATTTTGGCCATATTCCATTTCATACTTTGGATATACTCTGTCCCAGGGCTTTTATCTGATCAACTTCAAATTGAGATGAGTGTCACTGCCAACAAGACGGATCAAAACTAACTCAAAAAGATCTGATTTTCTGCCACACGGCGTGGATCAGGTATGCGGCCTCAAAGTTTGATTACACGTCTATCAAAACACGAGGTTCTGTATCTCCGACATACATGGTCCCAATGAGTCCAAACTAGACATGTAAGACAAGTGTCCCGCCTGATGACATCTACATAGAAATTATGACTTAAAATCAAAGCGCGACCTGCTGGGCTACAGGAAGTGACATGTTTTATACTTTGATGCACTGCTCCTGGCTGTTACAATATACAGCTCAAAAGAGCTCAGTCAAGTCATTTGACCATGGTCAGAATTGTGACATTTCCTCAAACCGTGTAATAGAGGTGCGGCGAAGGATCATCCTTCACAGGACACCATGTTGCTGCAACTCCAGTGTGCATTGTCCTATCACCACCAAACTTTTGTCACATGATTATAGTCCAAGCCTGATCAGCTCCATGTGTCAATATTTCCTCGGTGTCATAGCGCCACCTACTGATCTGCCATGAAACAGGAAGTACTTTGTAAATCCACCTGCATTATCCAACCGGCTCCGAACTGCTGACCTATGATCACAATCTTGACCTGAACGCATCCATGTATTTATATTAGTTCAGGGTCATAGCGCCACCTACTGATCAGTGAAAATTAAGTTGTTGTAACATTGTCCAATTGACATGTACTGTTTCACGCTACATCAGAGCCCCTACTTGAAGAGATATATTAGTCCGTAGGTAATAATAGTGATGGCGCCACCTACTGGCAACAGGAAGTAAGCTTTGTTTTACAACTATCATTCGATTTACATAAAATGTCTACAGTGTGTTGTGCAATTGACGGCGTGGATCAGAATGAGCAATTAGGCAGGTAAGGATCGACGCCGCTCGACGGACGCAGGAAGTGAAGCGCTTTATACTTTGATGCATTGCCCTGGCTGTTTTTTTGCATAATATACAGCCTAAAAGAGCTCAGTCAAGTCATTTGACCATGGTCAGAATTGTGACATTTCCTCAAACCGTAAACGCTTGAGGTGCGGCTAAGGATCATCCTTCGCCAAAGGACAATGATGTTGTCATAACTCCAGTGTGCAGCTTGTCCTATCACTGCCAAACTTCTGTCACATGATTATAGTCCAAGCCTGAACAGCTCCATGTGTCAATATTTCCTCAGTGTCATAGTGCGCCACCTACTGACTATTATGAAACAGGAAGTACTTGTAAATCCACTCTGCATTATCCAACCGGCCCGAACCGCTGACCTATGAT
>NC_061484.1:28455702-28507829 GCF_022539355.2 Hippoglossus stenolepis
ATTTAAATTTAAACTTTTGTCAAATAATACAGACAATGTTTTGATTGTACTCTCATCCTGTGTGTTAACACACTATCTCAGATGCTCCAAAGGTTCTCTGTGTCAAAGTGCATCCTCTGGCAGGACTGCCATGGAGGGCAGCTCGGTGAATCTGACTCCGCATAGTGATGCTAACCTGTTAATCAGCACTCCTGGTACAAGAGAAGTGATAAATGTTCAACCTCTCATGAAGAGACAATTTGTCTCCAGCCCATCCGGTCAAAGCTAGACTTCTGAGAGAGACATCAAACTCATTGAATTAGAGCTGGAAGAGTTCAGCAACATCTCTAATACTGCATGGAGTGAAACAAGGTTGTTGCTAAATATATATTAATCTATTTACTTTTGTCTCACTTTAAATAAAAAGAGGCAGATCGCTTGACTTTCTGGCTCTTATATATCTCAAAGCAGTCAGTAATTACTTCACAGCAATAAAAGAGTAAACTGTTCCAGCACTCAGCAAACATCCATGTGCTTTCACCATCCTCAGTAAAACTTGAAAGCATATTTCTTCACTGCGCACAGATCAATGATTAGCAAACAGGTTTCAGCATGATGATAGGCAGGAAAATAAACTTGCTCGTGTATACCACGCCATACATAATATCTTCAGCAATAAAGCGTGAGTGGTTCATTAAATAAATAAGAAAACATTTCACAGCCAGCTACTCAATGAGGGCTCTTCACGCCACAGAGAAGAAACCTATTCTTATATTCAGCTCAACATTTAGTCAGGTCAGAAACATGATAAAGTACTTTTGTAAATGTTTTGTCCTGCAACTCCTTAAGTATTGTGACTTCTGCAAATGATTACAAAGTACATATTTCACTCAGTTTACCTACCGAGATCAGCACTCATTGATCAGCCGCAGTTTTCTCGTACTCTCCTCTCCAGGTTCCTACTGATCAGGTGAGCAAATCTGTTCCACTAAAGCTTTGTATATAGAAAATCTAAAATCTGTCCTGTTAATTAAACCACCACTATTATGCATATTGTTTGTTATTTGGTCTGTCTGATCAAAGAAAGAGAAACTCTCAGCAATCTGTTGATCCTGTACAGACTTCCTGACTACAGGAGCAGGTGAGACACACAGCTCAGCGCCCAACCTTTCAAACGCCACTATTTCTCATATATCAAACCCTTTTCTTCATGTAGATTAAAAACCAGTTGTTAAATCACAGTCAAAATTGCCACTAAAACAATCATCTGGGTGCTCTGAAACTTCCTTCTGTAATCTGGTCCATTTGAAGCAAAATACTATGTTATAATTTTCTGTAAAGCAAAGGTTTGTTCAACACTTTGGGTTGAATAACCATGACACTTGATGCTGCTCTGTTTGTTGGAGTTGTAACACGCTGTGCTGCTTAACGCAGAAGTCATAAGATTGTACTGATTATTCAGATATCTTTAGTGTGGGAGCACTGTAATGTGGACAGACTACCATTGGGTGTGGCTGTAATACCTTGATTTTGCTGTTCTGTCTGGAGACTATGTGTGTGAGATCATGTTCGTGGTGACTGGGTGTCGTTGGGACAAAGTCAGTGTTGGCTGCGTGTGATGTCAGAATTAAAGGTTGATCCACAGAGGCAGCTTTCCGGTTCTTTCATATCTGTATTTAGTGAGTATATGTTGTCTCTCTTTGACGGAATTTGAGGTAATTGTTACGAAGTTTGGAGAGATAGCCAGGCATTGAGTGTCGGGTGGATAGGCGGTGCATCGCTTAGACGGAGTTGTGTACTCGTTGCTGGTCGGAATAAGATCAGAAAGAAGGAGTTATGTGGGTGTGGTCGATCCTCTTCCTTCGCTCCTTCTAGTTTCTGTGAGCCTGACTTTTCTTTTTTAAGTGCCTCTGTGTTCGGCACCTGCAGTTGTATTAAAGTGTTACACAATTAAATGATACACACTATACACCCAAAATATAGTGCTAAAAGAGTTTTTATCAAATGATTTGCTGACAGATAGTTTTGGGGTTCAGGGATTATATTGTGTAGCTCATCCCTAAATAAATGATGTTACACAACTTGTTTCACCAAACTTGGCTGCAGTATCGTGAACATCCAGCTCCCAGATGTAGTCTTATCTGGACACAACCGATGTGAAAGCGCACACAAGTGGCTCATGCATACATCAAGTGAGAAGTTTGTAGTTAGTGTTTGGAATTCAAACGGAAGACCTTCCTCCTTTTGGTTTTTATAGTGTGAACCACATGTTTCGTCCTTGAAACACGTCTGGTGTAGAAGGAGGTGGTTTAAATAAATCAATAGCTGCTATAGTTGGACTTAAATGTTGTCCATACTGCCACATGTACAAGATTCAAAAGCAAATTTGTGTTTGCAGCGCGTCTAATTTAATGAGTCTGAGGAAAACTGCAGACCTTCACTATGCCAGTGTCCACTTCATGAAGAGTCAGACGGATCCCATCTACTCCAACGATGGGATTGGGCTGAAACCCAGCAAACACAAGGAGGCGAGAGGTTGTGTACGCTTGTCACTTGGCAGATCTGGCCCCCGAGGTGAGCAGCTCTTCATTCAGGACCATTATCCTCACTAACACCACAAAACATCATAAAACAGAGATATATCCTATAGAAGTCATTTGTTTTTACAATTTCATTTTCTTGTTTTGTTTAAAAATGTGTATTTGCTAAAGAGCATATATTCTGCTCATATTCAGTTTGATCATTTTAATTAGTGTTGTGACTTTAAATTGTTTAATGTCTAGAAAATATCACTTCTCTCTAGATCACATCTATTGCTGCAGCCCTCTTTTTCAGCCTTCTGTCTCAAACACTTGGTTTTAGCTCCGTCTTGCCGCCCTCCTGATAATGCCCAGTCTGCTCTGATTGGTCACCCGGCCCACTCTATGATTGGCTAACCACTTCCTGTGCGTGTAGGAAATCCTCCACTCTCTCTTTGATGGTGGACATTCAATCTCAAAACATTTATAGTTTAACCAGCTTCCCCGGTGAACGGACATGCTCGTTTGAACCCGCAGGCAGCTGGCTCGCCAGGGTGGCCGTGAGGTGTTCCCAATCAGCAGCGACTGTTTGCAAGGCAGTGACACAATGGATCAAAAGTTCTCTATGCAGATGTTGGTGTTAGAAGCTGCTGCCCAGACGACGGAAGCAGAGATCGTGACATTCAGCCTGTGGCTGAAGCATTCAACACGTATTTTAACTCACATCATCTACCTCCGAGATGTTTTCCACGAGAATGCCAAGAATGACCTCTCTGCTAACACTTCAGAACACAAGGTAGTTCAACGCACCACTGTTTACGTTTAAATACTGCTATGCTACGTTGGCTACAGCCCCGCTTCGCTGATGATGAGGTACGGCGGGACTACTGGTGAGGTGTTTCAGGAGCTTCATGTTCTCTGTGGGGGCAGAGGAGCCTGTTTACTCAGGAGAGGAGCTCAGACTTTGGGCTTTAACTTTGCAGAACTTTGAAACTCAACATGTCTCCTTTAATGCTACGTCTCCATGACCTCCTGAATTGGCTTGGTTTGTTTTATCTCCTTTCAGAACCAGAGGTCAGGACACTGGAGAGGATCCAGCTGTACTTGTACAGCACAGTCAAAAAACCTCCTGCTGTTTAACCAACGTCTGGAAATCACCTTAGTCCCGGCGGAATATCCCACAGCTGTAGCTGGATTTGAATAGTAGAAGCTATATAACTGTTCATGGTCCTACAGGATGAATCCATTGGTGACAGTCAGACTCCAGCATCATTGTTAGTTGAATGTTCAGTTTATGACTTGTCCTGAGTTAATGGATAAATTGTTCTGAGACGAATCCAATCACTTGTGACTGACTTTTGGTCTGAAATATATCAGCAACTTGAAGAAGTTGTTAAAAACGCCTACATTTAGCCTGAATGTGGAAAATATCAAACATTTTAGATAACTTGCAGCTTCAAACATGAACACCCGAGTCATTGAGAGACTGAGCTCAAGAGCCGAGATTAGACAAACATCATGACACAAAGGTGAGGAAGTCACAAATATGCAGAGGCTGCAGATTTGAACACATATTTTAACTCTGCTTAACTGTGCCCCATTTCAAATGTAGATATGTTTTCATGAAGTTTCTTCTCTTAGACATAACATTTTCAGTGTCTTTAATCTATTCAAGAGTGACAGATCCTAGCCTACTGAGGAATATATTCCCGTGCAGATCTTTGCAACCTGTGTGTGACGTCACAAAACTTTTAAACAAATTGTATTTATTTTTAAGATTCCTCCACATCCTCTCAGCTACTTATATCCTCGTTTCTAATTAATAAAAAACATTAAGTAAAATTATCAGTGCATCTATGGAGACATGGAGCAATATCCTCGGTCCTCATATCCTCACAGGTAAAATGACCCTCTCTGTGTGTGTGTGTGTGTGTGTGTGTGTGTGTGTGTGTGTGTGTGTGTGTGTAAAGGCGTATGTATGCAGTGTGTGTGTGTGTGTGTTTATTTGCGATTGTACCTGGACAATCAAACCAGTAATGCTGCAGTACTTTGTTTTGTTCTTTTTAAGAAACTAAAATGTCTCTTCTCAGACTGCTGCTTGTTTTTGTTTCACGACCTTCTAAAGACCTGGGGAATTATGGAAGTTCGTATGCCGCTAATTTATTTTATTTTTTAGCCCAAACTACAAAAAGAACAGACACTACGACAAAATAAAAACTGAAAAATGACTAAAATAAAATGACTGATCTGAGTTCAGTATAGAGTATTTATTAATGAGCTGTTTCTTTTAAACATTGGTCTCATGCAGAGTTACTAAGTGAAATAAATTACACAAATTGTATGTGGGCCATATAAGTGAATTAATGTTTTAAATGAATAAATATAGAAAAATAAGGAAAATAGAATGATATATATATCAAAAGAAGAAGAAAGATCTTTCAAAGATAGCAATAATATAACTATATTTATGGAAAGGCATTTCAAACCGAGTTGGAAAGTGCTTTAGAGGGGCAAAATGAAACAGAAAGTCCATCTTATCTAATTTAAATGAATTCCTGAAAAATAAAAGATGATGGGAAAAAGAAGGGGAACAAGACAACTTCCATTTGTCAGTGGATGGGACATGGACCCAAAAACTAAAATGATACAACCAAAAAAAAATTTTAAAGATGGTGCCCTGTCACTCTGGTAGTTCTTCACACTGGTGCATCTCTTCAAGTGTTCTATTTTTTAAATCATCTATATTCAGTCACAGTCATTGTGCCCCCCTACTGGTCACTGGAAGTAACCCTAAAGTAATGATGCCTGCTCATATGAATGTTCATGTCGTGTTCTACTCTTGATATACAGCAGCATAGTGCATGCAGGGTGTGTTCTCGGTGCCACATAGTGGACACAGAAGCACATGTACACAGCTGCAATACCCACGCCTGAATTAACATCTTTCTCAATCGCATGTCGGACGTTGAGAAAGTAAACCGGCTGCGCTAACTGGCTGGATCGAGGGGGCAGTGGCCTGTTAACGCTGCTTACAGCTTTAGTTGAGGATGATTCAGGTTTGCGGGGAACAGCCACTAAAGTCGTTTCTAACACTCTGTTAAATGAGGTACCCACAGTTTGTATAAACCACAAGTTACTTCTTTGTTTTAGGTTTAATCTTCACAATCGGCTCAGCAAGCACGCGGTGGGGCGGGAAAGAGGAAGGAAGGTGGACAAAAAGTTAACAGTTTAAATTTATCTTTCTCTGACAGAATCTTGTTCTTATTCTCAGACTCTTCTGTGTTGTAGGTAGATGTGTCTGTGATGTGACTGAGTTTCATCTTGTGCACATTATTTATCTGTGGACGTTTTTATTGTTTGTGTCAAGGTGACGAGAGCAGAAGCATTGCAGTGTAACTGCAGCAGCTATGGATTTGTTGTCCCTTCTTCTCTACTGTGACAGGTACTTGGTAATGGTTCACATTCATGTTTTCACTCCTATTTTACACTCGACTTCTGATTCACCTGAAGTGAGTTTCTGAGAAAGAAAGTAAAAGATAAATGAACCACATTCATTCATTTTCAGATCATCACCTGTAAAGGATGCAGAAAGAAAATATAAGGAATGAATTATCACTGTGTATTAATTTGTATCTTTCTTTAGAAGTTTATACTGCCTAGAGCAGGGATGCCAGGGTTATGCCTGCGGGCCGGACCTGGTCTTAACTTTACGCTACATCCGCCCGCGGGGTGATAAGGGGAGAATATATTTTTTTTTATTTTATTTTTATCAAATTTATTTATTTTTAATTTTAATTTTCGGTGGAACTGGGCCAGCAAGTCTGTTGCTGCTGCCCGCCTCTGGGCTGCAGCAGCGCCGGCAGTTCTGATCGAGATGCAAATGTTATCAAAAGAGGAAGGTCGATACTCGAAGGTTGCATCTTTCAGGGATAGATGAAAGAAAGTATTTCTTTAAAGTAGGAGGAACCTTTATGTGGTTCATTTGTTCTCAACAAGTGACAGCAAAGGAGTACAACATCAAACGACACTGATGAGACCCACGCCGAGAAACAAGTAGTACACAGGGAAACTTCGGACTCAAAAGCTAAACGAGCCAGCATCATCACAGAAACAGCAAGCCGATTCTCCAAATGCTCTATATAGATACACACGGGAAGGTCTGTTTTATTTTTATACATACTAACAAACTGATAGTTGGGAGTTATGTTCTGTTTGACTGCTATGTGGTTGCTATGACTTATGTCTGTTAAGTACACTGTGTTGAATAAGTAATGAGGTGTCCTGAGGGTCAGTGAACAGGTCGGGTGATATGCGGACAGTTCTTGACCAATGGCTGGGGTTGTGGGATGACAGGCTCTCATTGGCTGTCGAAGGGAAGTGGTCAGGGGTGAATGAGGAAGTGGAGGGAGACGACGTGCAAGTGACATGTTAGGAGTGAAGAGATAGGAATAAGAAGTGGATATGTTCATGTTTTAACTTTAATAAAGTTACAAAATATAATAGTTGTGTTCCGTGTCGCCTGTGAAGCGACTAAGGTTTATCTTCAACTTATGCTATTTTTTTACTGCACCAAGCTTCTGAAAGAGGAGTGTCTCAATTCTGTTGTACCTATAATGACTGGCAGTAGTTAATGGCCTCATCTGTTGTTGAGCTGATTTAATGTTTTAGACAGCCCATATTTGGCTATTTTTCAAGAACCTTTGTTTTATTAATTCTACTGGATATCCAATCATGGCCTATTGTTGACTACTTTATTCTACGCTACTTTCTGTGACTCGCTTAGTTCTTTACTTTGGCCTGGCCTCTTTTAATTGGCCTAATTATGCATTGACGTGTTTTCATGTGCAAGCCTTCAATAAATATAATAAAAGTAATTAACAGTTTACACTTGTGTTATTTATAGAAATGTGTTTTGTTGGCACCTAGTCTATTTTGTTGCATTTCTAATTTATAAATGTAGGCTACTTGCATGTATATAGGAAATGTTATGCTTTTAGAGGGTAATCCTCCTGCTTTTAGGCTATAAATTGTAGGCCTCATTGTGAGGCTATTTGGTGCCAATGCAATTTCTTATTGATGTAGGCCTTCATGAATAATTTAATAGCTCACCTATCCACGTGTTGAGTCAGTGTTTACCTTTCAGTCCGAAAGTGTAATCCACCCCTGAGGTCTCACTTGAAAAATCTGGGCCCCTGTCCAATTTCTCACCCTGGCATCCCCTGGTCTAGAGTCTGAAATGTTATTATTATTATTATTAATATACATATTATTATTATTATTATTATCATCACACTGAGTTCCTCTCCTCTCGATGCAGGAATTGTCATCAGTGTGTGGAGTCATCAGTTGAAATGCTATGGAATGCTGCCATGGAAATGTGTTTCTTTTCTACAGAAAGTAAAAAGTAAACTAAGTGTTCTCTGTGTCGTGAGTGAATCTGATTCTCTTACAGTGTTACAGTGGTATATGTGAGAATGGCTGGGATGAGTTACACTTCTACTGAGACATCTGTGCCACAGAGGATCAATGAAAGTGGACATTACCTGTACTCACACAAGGCTCCATCCACATCTAATAACCATGATACTACAGTTCAGAAACTTTGGGTTCATTCAAGAGAGTAATGGGATTCACGTTGATTCAAGGACTGATCCGGAGTATTCAGGTCGTGTGAGTATCTCCAGAAAACAACAAGTGCACTCTTGAGAATCTCTTAACCTGAGAGAGAGCGATCAGCTGTGTACAAGTTCAGGTTCACAAATAAACCAATCCTTACTGTTTAACTGGTTCAGCTGGAGTCACTCTGTCTGGTCACAGGTAAACATTTACATCTGAAATATCTATCTATTATTTCCATCTTGTTTGCTCCACGGAGGTTCCTGTGCACTTTTATAAGTGCATGTGTGCTGTCAGTTTGGACTAAATGACTTTATTCTACACTAGATTTGCATGTGGAGGTGGGAGCAGATCAGTGAAGATGACTATTATAACTCAGAGCCCAGGTGTCAGGCAGCTAATGCCTTCCCACCATCTGAACTACGTCTGCTACAGTACAAGAATCTCACAGAAGAAGATTGGAAGGAGCATTTTGTGGTCTATGTTATTTAATCCTGAAGACAGAGTTTCCTGTGCTGTTAAAGGACACGAGGATTTCCCGCCTCCGTCAATGTGAGTTTAATCTACAGTATTTCACTAACAGCACCATCTGCTGGAGTATTTGAGATAACGCATTGTACCATAACTTCATGTGTCTTTAAATACTTCTTTCTGCATGGGCACATTGAACCTTGGGATACTACTGTCAGTACTGACAAATCCAGTGTAGTACTGGTACTAGTATTCTGCTTGTGTTAATAAAGATGGAAATCATGACTACTCCAAGAAGTGAAGCTAAAGTTACTGTGTGACGCTTCTGGTGGCTTGCTGCAGTATAGAAATATACATCCTGTCTCCATGTTAGTGGGATGAACACACCACCCAAAAGTCAAATACATTTTCTCAAGATGGTTTGGCCATTTAGGTCGTTTATCACACTCTATTGTTCATGTTTCATAAGTTTGGTTTTAATTAGTTATTTGATGAAAATGAAAATAGATTAATTCATGATTGACAGCTGAAGCTGACTCAGGATTGGTTTGAGCTCATGTATAAGGGACCTGATACTGTGGCTCCATCTCCAGATCACTACTGTGCAGACTGTGGTTCTAAAATGTGAAAGATGGCATGCTTGGTATCCAGGATATTTTGGCTTCATTTCTGGAGAGTGGAGTGAAGTGGAGATTTGTCATCCATCTTTGGGTCGACTTATAGCCAAAAGATACAGATCATTTCTCCATATTGCCAGTTTTGCTCCATTATAAGAGCAACTTCTACAAGGTCCTCTGTTCTCACCTAACAGTGTTTCCCTCACACTGGAAGTCTAGCGGAACTTCCTGTGTTTTCTGTGAACTGAAAGTTTCCCATCTTGGCATCGTCATCATCTTAAAATGAAAACTCGCCTTCACTGCTGATTCACCAGAGAAAATACATGGAGTTAGTTTATAATGTATGCAAGTTTATGTTCTGATTCTCTGATGTGCTCTGTGTTACAGTGGTGCTGAGTCAGAATGGCTGGAGTGTGAGTTACACTTCTTACTGAGATCTGTGTCATTAGAGATCAACAGTGGACATTACCTAAAATTTGCCATATACCCATCCAGGCTGAATTACCTTGATACCACAGTTCAGGAAACTTTCTGGTTCATTCAAGAGCAATGGGATCTACGCTGATCTAAGGACTGATCCGAGTATTCAGGTCGTGTGGAGTATCTCTGTGAAAATAATAAGGCACTCTGAGAATTTAACTCAGAGAGAGAGCGACTCAGCTGTGTACAAGTTCAGTCTACAACAAACCAAACCTACTGAGTATTTTACTGTCTAGCTGAGTCACTCTGTCTGGCAGGTAACATTTTCATGAGACTGGTTTGAAAATGTTAGTGTGTATGTTGGCAAATAAAATAACATGTTTGTTCACAGACCAGCTCCAGGTACATGTGTGAGGAGATCAACAGCCAATCCATATTCTACCTGACAGAGCTGAGACCTGTCACAGCAGGTGCCGCTCCCTTGATCATCTTTCCTACGTTTGGTACACACAATGAACTTGTTGACTAAAAATACTTTCACCTCCAACACGTTAATGCCACACAGTTATCACTGTGCTATAGAAGGACATGAGCGTTTCCTCTCCTACATTGTGTGAGCTTTACGCTCCTTTGAAGCTACAATGTGGAAATAATTTAAATTTAAACTTTTAACAAATAATACAGACAGTGTTTAATGTATTTCATCCTGTGTGTTAATATAAAACTATCCTTCAGATGCTCCAAAGTTTCTCTGTGTCAGTGAGTCCTCTTGGTGAGATCATGGAGGTGCAGCCCAGTGACTCTGACCTGCAGCAGTGATGCTAAAACCAGCAGCTGATTACACCTGGTACAAGGAGGACGAGGACTCACCAAAGCATCAGGACAAATCTTCACCATCACTAAAGTACTACAGCTGAACATGGTGGAAATTATCAGTGAGGCCCAGAACACACAAGGACGAGTAAGGCCACCCTAGCATCTGACTGTTGAGCAGGTGATTTTAGCACTCTGACTTTTACAGCCTACACCCCCTCCTTTGGTTGCACCAGAACCTTAAACCATCAGACACTCAGGATTTCCAGATGTGTCATAGCTGTATATCAAGCCCACTGATATTGCATAGAACAATACTGACTTGACCTTCAACAGTATCACCTGGACAAACTGATTCATTGAGGTCGCTGAGCTGAGAATCATAAATAACTGACACAATACCATAGGTCAATAATTATATTGCTTATAATTTTCTGGATGATTAAAGCATAAAGTAAGATATACTGAATCTGTCACATTCTTGTCCTTTACATTTTAAATGTGTGCAGATATGGGTCTTGACTTCTGCCTCATAAATATTTTCGCTCACAGTCAAATTCATCATAGCACAAAGAGGAATCCACCCAGTATCAGTTAAAACATCCATGAAGCTTTCACCATCCTCAGTAAACTTGAAAGATATTTCCTTCTGACTGTGCATATTCACGTGACGAAAGCAAACAGCTCTCAGCAGACAGTGGGTGAAAACAAAACTCCCGCTCCTGGGTGCACACACGTCACACATACACCTCCCAGCAGGGAGCAGTGGCTCATTAACAGCCTAAGAGACACGCCCACAAACAGGCCAATTTGAACAGGCTCTTCACATGCGCTTATTAGAAAAGAAACTGTCTTATATTCAGTCAGAACATCGTAGACAGGTTTCAAAACCCACAAAAGTTGTTTTTGTAAATGTTTAGTCCTGCACCTTTAAGTATTAGATTTCTTGAAATGATAAAGCAAAAGTTATTTCATCATGGGTTTCACTGATCATTGAGATCAGCACTCATTGATCAGCTGCAGTTTTCCTCGCTGTGACTCTCCTCTCCGTGTTCCTACTGATCAGGTGAGCAAATCTGTTCCACTAAAGTTGTACCTATTTTAATTCCTGAAAATCTGTCCTGTTAAATTACATCAACCTGTGCACCATATGTATATTGTTTGTTATTTGGTTCAATTGATCAGAATAGCAGAAACCTCCCTATAACTAAGGTTGATCCTGGGAGCAGACTTGACCACAGTGAGCAGGTGAGACACACAGTTCAGCGTCCAATCCTTTCAAACGCCCACTATTTCTCACGCCAAACCCTTTTCTCTGTCATGAAGATTAAAACTAGTTATTAAAATCACAGTCAAAATTGCCATTGTAAAAACAATCATCTGGTGTTTGAATTTCCTTCTGTAATCTATCCATTTAAGAATTAAGATGTTATATCTTTCTGTACAAAGGTTTGTTAACAGTTTTTGCTGAACTATGACACTTGATGCTGCTCTAAGTTTGTTACCTGTAACATGTGCTTCTAAATTGTCAAAGTTTGTGAAAGATTGTATTGATTGGTTCAGATATCTTTCTCGTGGAGCACTGTAATGTGGAGCAGATCACCATTGGGGTGGCTGTAATATGTTGATTTTGCGTTGTCTCTGTCTGGAGACTAAGTGTGTGAGACTGCTGTTCGTAGGTCTGTGTCGCTTGGGACAAATAAAGTCAGTGTTGGCCAAGTGTGGATGCAGCTCTATAATTAAAGGTTGATCGACAGAGCAGCCGTGTTCTTTCATCTGTATTTAGTGAGTATGTTGCCCTTTGACGTGAATTTGAGGTGGTCGTTACGAGTTTGGAGATAGCGCTGTGTGGCATTGAGTGTCGTGAGTAGGGCGCGCGTGCATCGAAGACGGAGAGTTGTGTACTCAAGGCCTGGAACAAGACTGAGAGAAAGAAGGGAGCAAGGGGGTGTGGCCTATCCCCCTTCCTTCACGCTCCTTCAAGTTTCCTCTGTGAGTCTGACTTTTCTTTTGCGTTCTGTGTCTGTAGACCTGCAGTTGTATTAAAGTGTTAGAATTAAATGATGCCACACTATACACCCAAAGCCATAGTGTATGAGTTTTTATCAATGATTTGGTTGACAGATAGTTTTGGGGTCTAGGATTATATTGTGTGGAGCTCAACCTCTTAATTAAATGATGTTACACAACTTGTTTCGGTCTAAATTTGTGAGAAGTTTGTGTGCGGTGTTTGGAATTAAACTGAAGACCTTCCCCACCTTTTGGTTTTTAGTAAACCATGTTTCCTGTCCTGAAACACGTCTGGTGTAAAGGAGGCACTTTAAATAAATCAATAGTTGCCATAGTTGGACTCTACCCGCTGTCCATACTGCCACATGTACAAGATTCAAAAAGCAAATTTGTGTTTGGTACGCCCATCAATGAGGTCTGAGGAAACCAGACCCCACCATGCCAGTGTCCACTTCATGAAGAAAGTCAGACTTGATCCTGTCTCCTCCAACGCCGGATCAGCTGAACTCCAGCAAACACAAGGAGGCGGAGGAGGCTGCGTACGCTCTGTCAACTTTAACAGATCTGCCCCGAGGAGCAGCTCTTCATTCAGGACCATTATCCTCACTAACACCACATACATAAACAGAGATATATCCTATAGAAGTCATTGGTTTTACACTTCCATTTTTCTTATTTTGCTTTAAAATGTATTTGTTAAAGGACATATTCTGCCTATATTCTATTTTGATCATTTTAATTAGTGTTGTGACTTTTTAAATGTTTAATGTTCAGAAAACATCACTTCTCAGACTGTTCATTAAGCGCCTCTTTTCAGCTTCTGTCGCAAACACTTGGTTTTAGCTCCTGGTCTCCCCAAGGCCCTCCTGGATAATGCCCAGTCTGCTCTGATTGGTCACCTGCCCACTTGTTGTGGGATTGTCAACTACTTCCTGTAAGCAAGCAGAAATCCTCCACCTCACTTTACGTAGGGACACATTCAATCTCAAACATTTCTTATAGTTTAACTATGTTTCGTAGTGAACGTATATGTTTGTCGAACCCGTGCAGCGGTCTCGCTTGCGGGTGGTCAGAGGTGTTCTCAATCAGTGTTTACTGTTTTAAAAAGGTATGATACGGCAATGGATTCAAAGTTCTCAGATGCTGGTGTTAGAAGCTGCTGTTCCAGACGACGGAAGCAGAGACTGTGACATTCAGCCTGTATTGAAGCATTCAACACGTATTTTGAACTCCCACATCATCTACTCTGAGATGTTTTCCCACGAGAACGTCGCCAAGAATGACCTTCCTCCGCTAACATTGCTGCAACACTTCGTAACACAAGGTGTTCAACGCACTCACTGCTTTCATTACGCTTAAATACTGCCAAGTGCCACGCTTGCTACAGCCCTGGCTTCTGCCGATGATGCAGAGGCACGGGCGGGATTACCGGTGAGGTGTTTCAGGAGCTTCATGTTCTGTGGGGCAGAGGAGCTGCTTTTAATGTGAGAGGAGTCAGACTTTGGGCTTTTAACCTTGGGTGGTCTCTTGAAACTAATATCCCTTAATGCTACGCCTGACCTCTGATCATTTATTTGTTTTATCTCCTTCAGAACCAGAGGTCAGGACACTGGAGAGGATCCAGCTGCATTGTACAGCACAGTCAAAAACCTCCAAGCTGACCAATGTCTGAAATCACCCAGTCCTGATGGAAATATCTCAACAGCTGCGGATGATTTGAAGAAGTTCATAACTGTTCATGGGTCCCCACAGGAGAATCCTACTTTGCGACAGTCAGACTGTGCAACATTGTTGAAGAATGTGTTCAGTTTTAAGTGACTTGTCTTGACAGCTAAATGGATAACCACCCCGAGATGAATCCAAACGACTTCGGTGACTGACTTTCTTTATCTGAAATATATCAGCAACTTGTAGTTGTTAAAACGTTTCACATTTAGCCTGAATGAAAATATCAAACATTTTATAATCCTGCAGCTTCAAACATGAAAATATCTGCGGTGTGTGTCAGACAGTCGACAAAACTGTAAACTTGTAATTAATCTTTTTCTATTCATAAAATAATCAAAACAAGCATTATTATTTAATTGTAGTGTAACACTGCTGCTCTAGATGGTAGTAAAGAGTTTTGATAAAACCACAGAGAGGATTCTGTCTCTTTCACTTCTTTCTGTTTCTACACTATTGTTTCCAGCGTTTCCATCATCAGCCGATCGAGTTGTACCTTACTTCCTCCTGAGGACTGGAGTGGGACCACGCCTCATGTGGATGTGAGCTGCTACTACGTGATGAACGCCTTGAATGTGACCGCAACACAAAGTGGAACCGTCACACCAGATGAGCTTGTTGCTCTGGTGTCTGTTCAAAGTTTGCATCAGGCCCATTGATTTCACTTTAGTGTTTTGTGGTATTTCTCACACGCATGTGTTAGCACAGGAAGAAGAAGGAGTTAGGTGTGTTTTAACCACCATGTTCACACGGCGCCATTTTCCTCTGACGTCTCTCAGGGTGTGAAGCTCGAATGTTGTTGGGCTTAAATAATAATGCTGTACTGCCGTGATCCAGTTTATAAGTTATACAAAAGATTATATATTATTTACTATTCTTCATTAGGATTATTGATTCATCATTATAATATTAGTTTTGGTAATTTTATAACATAATTAGTTTGTTTTATTGCACTTTGGAGACCGATGTAAATTATATTTCTTTCTTTCTTCACAACATTATTCATATTTATAGGTCTGTTTTATTTAATTTGTTGTTCACTCAAAGACAAATCTCCTCTCTTTTCTAAACTTTGTGATGTACAGTTTTGCAACAAAGCAGATTTTCTTCTCAGGATCATTAAAAGTTGTTTTTATTCTCTTGATATATTTTAACATTTAATGTGAAGCTCATTTGTTCTAATTTGCTTTTGATTTGAAACTCTCGATATTTTAATCTCACTTACAGTATTAATGGCAGTTTATTTGAAGTTCCAATTTTAAATCTTTCTTTAATTTGTCTTTTCTGTCAATCTTTATTGCATCTTAATGAGACACTGGAATAGGATGAGATGGAAACATCCTGTGTTTCTCAAGTCTCCTTAAATTTGGTTCTTCTTTTGGGGGCCGTGTGAGATGTTGTGATGTGGATGATACAGGGTTTGGTATGAACAGTCAACAAAGTTGTTTCTCACACTGCAGACAAAACCACAGTTTAATCTAACACCTTCTGTCTCGCATGCAATGTAAGTGCAAGAGGAAGGAAGGTGGTGTGTTTGGTTGAGTTTGACTTTTCTCAGCCTCTTCTGTGTTGTAGGTAGACGTGTTCGTGATGTGACTGAGCTCATCTGTGTGCACATTATTTATCTGTGGACGTTTTTGTATTGTTTGAAGTCACAGACGAGAGCAGCAGCTACCATGAGTGTAACTGCAGCAACGAGTGGATTGTTGTCCTTCTTCTCACTGTGACAGGTACTGTACGCCTACATTCATGTTTCACTCTCATTTACACTGGACTTGATTCACCTGAAGTGAGTTTGAGAAAGAAAGTAAAAATATTAAATGAACCATTCATTCATTTTCATCATCACCTGTAAAGGGATGCAGAAGTAGTAAATATAGAAGGAATTATCATCAGTATTATTTTTTATCTTTGTTTAGAAGTTTCCATCGTATAGAGCTCAAAATATTAATATTATTATTATTATTATTATACACACATATATCATGACTGAGTTCCTCTCCTCGACATGCAGGAATTGTCATCAGTGTGGAGAGTCATCAGTTGAAATGCTATGGGAATGCTGTCATGGAATGTGCCTTTTCAAAGAGGCAAAGTAAACTATGTTCTCTGGGTGTCATAAGAATCGACTTCGTGTTGCTATGTACAGTGTGAGAATGGCTGGGATGAGTTACACTTCTACTGAGATCCAGCCTAGAGGATCAACAGTGACATTACCTGTACTCTACACATACCCACTCCACATTTAATAACCATGATACTACAGTTCAGGAAACTTTGGTTCATTCAAGAGAGTAATGGGATTTACGCGGATCTAAGGACTGATCCGGAGTATCTAGGTCGTGGGTGTGAGATTTCTGTGGAAACAACAAGTGCACCTGAGAATCTCTAACCCAAGTGAGAGAGAGCCACTCAGCTGTGCATGTTCAGTTCACAACAAACCAACCTACTTGAGTTTAACTGGTTCAGCTGGAGTCACTCTGGGTTCGTCACAGGTAACATTTACATCTGAACATTCATTCATTTATTTCCTACATCTGTTTGGTTCACTTGAGTGTGTCTGTGCAATTTATATGCATGTGTGTGTTGTCAGTTTGACCTAAATAATCTTTATTCTCACACGCAGATTTGCAGGCGTAGGTGAGCACATCAGTGAAGGGTGACTTTCTTCATCTGGGCAGAGCCCAGGTGTCAGAGCAGTTGTTTGTCTTCCTGATCATCTGAACTACTGCCTGGTACAAGAATCAACACAAGAAGAAGGAAGGGAGCATCTTATTCAGATACTTTTTATTCTGCAGACAGTGTTTCCTGTGCTGTTAAAGGACACGAGGGATTTCCGCCTCCGTCAATGTGAGTTTAATCTACAGTATTTCACTAACACAGCACCATCTGCTGGAGTATCTGAGATAAATGCATTGTACCCAGAATCATGTGGTTCTTAAATACTTTTCCTGCATGGGCACATTGAACTCTGGGATACTACTGTCAGTACTGACAAACTAGTGTACTAGTACTAGTATTCTGCTTGTGTAAATAAAGATTGAAGACATATCTGCTCCAAGAAGTAATCCAAAGCATTGATCACTTATGGCTGGCTGCAGTATAGAACATACATCCTGCCTCCTCCATGTTAGTGGAAGGACATGGACCAATCAAAAAGTCAAAATACATTTTTCTCAAAGATGGTTTGTGTCATTTTAGGTCAAGCCTATCACACCTATTGTTCATGTTTCTTAAGTTTGGCTTTAATTATTATTTGATGAAATGAAAATTAGATTAAACTTCATGATTGACAGCTGAGGCTGACTCAGGATTGGTCGGTAGCTCATGTATGGGCGGACTCGATACTGTGGCTCATCTCCAGATCACTTACTGTGCAGACTGTAGTTCCAAATGTAAAGATGTAAAGTTATGGTATTCAGGATATTTTGGCTTCATTTTCTGAGAGTGGAGGAAGTGGAGACGTCGCCCATCTTTGGTCGACTCTGCTAAAAGATACAGATCATTTCTCCATATTGGCCAGTTTGCTCCATTATAAGAGCAACTTCTACAAGGTCCCTCATGTTCTCACCTCCAACAGATGTTTCTCTCACTCTGAAGTCTAAAGGGCACTTCCTGTGTTTTTGTGAACTGAGTTTCTCATCTTGGTATCGCCATCATCTTAAAATGAAAACTCATTGATATCAGGATTCAACATTAGAGAAATACATGGAGCAGTTTTATAAATGTATAAGTTTATTCTACTGATTCTCTGATGTGCTCTGTGTTACAGTGGTAAGGAGTCAGAATGAAGGGATGTGAGCTACACTTCTACTGAGATCTGTGCCTTCAGAGGACTGGGCCAGTGGACATTACCTGTACCTACACATACCCATCCACATTTAATAACCAGAGATTGAAAAGTTCTTCACTTTTACACGAATATTTCTTGAGTTGATTTCATGATCTTGCATGTTTGGCACCTGGACGCTCAAAGCCTCCTCTGTGTCAGTGAGTCCCCCAGGAGATCATGGAGGGCAGCCTGGTGACTCTGACCTGCAGCAGTGATGCTAACCTCAGCAGCTAATTACACCTGGTACAAGGAGGATGAGGACTCACCAAAAGCATCAGGACAAATCTTCACCATCACTGATATCACAGTTGAACATGGTGGAAATTACTGTAGTGAGGTCCAGAACACAAGGACGTGGTATGTCACCTTACATCTGACTGTTGGAGCAGGTGATTTATTTCTGACTTTTTACAGCCTACTCCCCCTCCTTTTCATTGCACCAGAACCTTAAACCATCAATACTCAGGATTTCCAGATGTCACAGCTGTATATCAAGCCCATCATATTGCACATGAACAATACTGACTGATCAACAGCATCACCTGGCAAACCTGAGTCGTCAACAGTCTAACCACACTGCTAATGTCTCCTGCCTGTTGTCTAGGGAAGTCAGTGATAATCATGAATATCATCAGGTTGACTTGGGTGGTCAAGTGTTGGTACAAGTGCTTGTCTGGACTTCTGTGGACGAGGTAAAACAATACAAATCCATCAGTTCTCACCCTCTGCTCTTTTTACTGTCTTCTTCTGAATGTCTTCGCACCACTGGTTTCAGGCAGTGAAGTTCATTTTGTGAAATGTTGTGTTTGTTGCTTAAGCTTATCTGCATTGAAGAAACTCTGAGCTTGAAATCAAATAATGAAGCTGTGCAGATGATAGAGGTGAGAGACAAAGTGAGGCTAAAAGAATGACTCTATATCACTGTTTTCATCTCACTATGTTAGAAAGAGATAAAACATTTCTTGGATCAGCTACTTTGTCTGAATCTTGCCCAAAATGTAAAAAGGTTCTTTCCATTGACCGTATATTAAAGCACGTAGACTCTGGGTCTAGAAAGTGAAGTGAATGATCCACTTAGAGTCAAATAGACCATAAAGCACCGCAGGCATTGGGGCATGGATACTCGGTGATTACATAGCCAGTACTGGGTGCAGGTCGAGGTTCAGGTGGGCGGGCAGTGTCTGTCTGTCAGGCTCCACCTCCTCCAAATATGGTTACTTCTGGTTTCCCAAAAAACCAAGATACACGGACAACACAGTCAAAATGAGTTTCAAATAAGTTTCAGAAACCAATGGTGACGCTACAGCGTTGACACTTTTCTTGGCCTTGCGTCCCATCCTTCCTTCCAATGCCAAGTTTTGTGGAAATCAGTTTATCAGTTTTTGTAATCATGATGAACAAACAAATCAATGGACAGGGGGCGAAAGAATCGCTCAAACTGTTTTGAATGAACTGTGATTATATGCAGGCTCTAAGGAATAAAGTCCAGTGAGGTTTTAATATTTTCCTATATCTCTCCCCATCAGTCACACAACTGTCCTGAGTATGAGAATCAGCTGTTGCAGCACAGACAGAAGACACAGAGGAGCAGGTAGCTATTCAGTAGCTCAGGTCAGAGCTAATGTGACAAATATAACTATGATGTGGACACTTCAGAGTAAGACATCCGTGACAAGAGAGTTTAACCAGTGTGTAGTCATTAAATACAGGAAATATGTCCAAGCAACAAAAATATCTAAGTGTGTTGAGAGCCTGAGCACAAAGCAGATAAATCTGAAGCACTGTGCAGGAGCTGTGAGTGCAAGCGTAGGTTTTGTTGAAAAATATCAATCTGAACGTGTCCAGCTGTCAAACTAAAAGACCACGTTTAATAAAGAGGAAAACACCTACACATTTCCTTTCTACTCATGGTTTCCTGTTTTCTCTCTTCCTCTCAGGTGCACTGTGATTGGTTGATGAAAGTACGTGAGAGAAACAGAAGTATCTATCTTTACAATATAACATCCCCGGCCGCGGCAGCAAGGTTTGTGCAGCATGACCTTTAGAGCAAGATACTGTTGTGTTGTTTCTTTTTCTTTTCTTTTCTGTGATGGCCCATCGGCCCAGTTTCCAGAGCCTTATTTCTGTGGGAGCTTTAGTTCTGATGTTAATAGGTTGAAGGAAGATTCCGTGGTCCTACCACCCTTTTGTGGGTTGGTGTGTTGGGTTTTCCTTCTTTTGTCCATTTTGCCGCCTGTTGTTGAAGTTGTTGTCTTTCTGCAATAAATTGACTTTTTTGCTGTTACCTCTGGAACTATGTTGACGTCTTGGTGATGAGCCTTTGAGGCTGTGTGTACCACGGACTCATCTCGTGTCTTATACATGATATTAATGTATATTACATGGATAATGAATTATGTATCGTGATTTTAAGTGATTCTCTTAAAATAAATGTTTTTGGTCTTTTGTTTTGATTCCTTATCTATTTGATTGCTTTGTTTTTCAAAGCAGAATTACACCAGAAAACTTAAAAAACGATTTTTTCAAACTCATCAAATTTTGCAGAATCCTGATAAAGGGGCGAGCCAGAGCCCGTTTGTATCACTTATAATTGTGAGACTGATGTTGAAACAGGATTATTTAGAGGACTGGTTTCTGCGAGTGATTGAACTCTGGTGCAGCTCGATTGAATTGAGGGAGACCGTTGGGCCTTGGTGGAGGTATGAGCTCTCTGACCTGTGCGACAGACTTGCTTGGTGGGCTTTCAACCAGGGTTTGTGGCAAGATGGATAATGGCTCAAGAGTTATGGCACTATTTCCTCTGGGAGGGACTGGTGGACTGCCCTATGTGGATGTGGAATAAGAGCCACGTGATGAACACCTTGAATGTGACCGTTAACACAAAGTGAACCGCTGGACACAGATGGCTGTGCTGCCTCTGGTGTCTGTTCAAAGTTTGCATCAGGCCCATTGATTTCACTTGTGTTTTGTGGTATTTTCATATCACGTGTTGGGAACACGTGAAGGAAGAAGGAGTTAGGTGTGTTTTAATCCACCATGTTCACACGGCGGCCATTTCCTTCTCTGACGCCTCTCAGGGTGTGAAGCTCTCAATGTTGTTAACAATAGAATAATGCTTAAAATTGCTGTGATCCAGGGCTTATGTTATACAAAAAGATTATACATTATTACTTATTCTTCATTAGGATTATTGATTCGATCATTATAATATTATTTTGCAATTTTAGTAACATACTCAGTTTGTTTCACCTTTAGGAGACTGATGTTAATGGCACTTTTTCTTTTTCTTCATTATTACATTACATTATATTTCATTTTAGCTTGACGCTTTATCCAAAGTATCGTTTACAATAAGTGCATTCAACCAAGGAGGGTACGAACCCAGAACAAATAAGAATGAGAAAGTGAAGCACTCTAAAAAAACAAAACGCATAAAGTGCTATAAGTAAGTATACCATGCTACTAAATTGTTTGTTTTAAAAACAAGTATTTAAGTGTATAATGAAGAGGTGTGTTTTTTAGTTTTATGGCGGAAGATGTGTGTGTAAACTTCTGATGTCCGATGTCAATGGGAGCTCAGTCCACTACTAGAGCCAGACAGCAAACAGTCGGGACTTGAGAGTGTTCAGCTCGCAGTGAGGGAGCAACAAGCCGATTGGCAGATGCAGATGGAGTGAACGGTTTGGGGTGTAACGCTTGACCATGTCCTGGATGTAGACGACCCGACCAGTTCGCAGCATCAGGACACGGGTAGCCGCTGGTAACCAGTGAAGGATGGAGGAGCGAGGAGCTGAGTAGTGAGTGAATTTGCGTCAAAGACCAGTCGAGCTGCTGCATTCTGACAGAGTTGTGGAGGTCGGATGGCACTAGCAGGTAGACCTGCCAGGAGGGAGGTGCAGTAGTTCCAGGTGTGAGGTGACCAGAGCCTGACCCCAGAACCTGGACCAGGGCCCAGACCAGAGCCTGCACCTCGCCTTCTGGAGTGAGAAGGGGGCATATTCTCCTGATGTTGTGCGTAGCATGAATCTACACGACCAGCAGTTGCAGTTATGTTGGCAGTAAGGAGAGTTGCTGTCGAAAGTGTCAGGACCCAGGTTTCTAGCAGTCTGAGTGTGGCCACACGAGTCACAAAGTTACACATTAGCTCTGGGTGGATATCTTTCCTGGAAGGAAAAGTGTTCAGTCTTGTCAAGCGTAATTTTCAGTCAGACAGGTACAGAGATTCGTGCTGCTACCTGTGTTTAGATTGGGGAAAGAGAGGATTAGTTGTGCCATCAGCAGAATATATATGCATGAAAATTCCACTGACCAGGTGTCTCGCTTGTTGACATTGTTCACCTGACAGGATGGAACCCTTATTCATGTCCTGCTCATGCACTGACAAACAGGGTGTCTGCCTCTATTCTGTGATAGTTTTCCTTAACTGCTGTTGTGCGGACGGATACAGTAGATAGACACAGATGATGATTTCTATGTCTTTTTTTCATGTTATGTTTTCTGAAATGCCTTTGTAAAGTTCTGGCTTTTTTAACTTTAAGCAAGTTCCACTTTGGAGTAATTGTATTGTGTGTAAACCTCTGCAGAGCTTACTATTAAAAAGACTCTCAAAGGCAACTCCAGTCTCAGAATCCCATTATTTCAAATCTCAAGATGAATTTCCACTACAGCAGGAAAAGCCAAGCGTGAGTGAACACAGAGTTTGGGAGATGTTGGTGTAAAGAGATAAAGAGGAGGTGGACCCAGGATGGAACCTTTGAGGACCCCAGCAGTGAGATGAGCATGTCAGAAATGATCCTCCTGTGCTGCCCTATGTTGCTGAGGTAGGATGAGAGCAGGGAGAGAGCAGAACCTGAGAGCACCTGTTCCAAGGAGGAAATAAGGATCTGGTGGTTCACTGTGTCAAAATGCAGCAGAAAGGTCTAAAGATGTGATGTGACTGAGTTTCATCTTGTGCAGTGCATTATTTATCTGTGGACGTTTTTATTGTTTGAAGTCACAGACAGAGCAGCAGCTACTATGAGTGTAACTGCAGCAGCGAGTGGATTTGTTGTCCTTCTTCTCACTGTGACAGGTACTGTACGTCTACATTCATGTTTCACTCTATTTTACACTCGGACTTCTGATTCACCTGAAGTGAGTTTGAGAAAGAAAGTAAAAAATATAAATGAACCATTCATTCATTTTCAGATCACCACCTGTAAAGTGATGCAGAAAGAAAATATATGAAGGAATTATCATCAGTATTAATTTGTATCTTTGTTTCAAAGTTTCTATCGTCTAGAACATTATTACTATTATTATTATTATTATTATCATCATGTGTTGGAAATTCTGATCTTGGGTAATGATTAATGGATGAACAGACGTATATGTAGAAGATTGCAAGAACAGACGTGTTTATCTAAATGAACAGATGTGAGTTTAAACTAAGGGTTTACGATTATTGTCCAGGGATGCCCTCGGGAAGCTTGAAACCTTTAGTGTCTCTGAGCAAATGGTTTTGGGATTTCACAAAAGGAGTCACTGCAGGGGTCTGGGCCAGAGATGAAGCCAGGACGTCCCCCACCGTAATGAAACATCAAAGAAGCTGATGAATAACTTCTCTTTAGCTAGTGGGAGGGGGCTGTGAGCTATAAGTATTCCAATTCTACTGTGTTCTTTGCTCATTGTACATTTTACGCCAGGTGATGTGTATGGTGAGTCCATCTGCAGATGTAGAATTAAATTTACGAAGACAACTGTATGACTTTGTGTTTGATTAATAGAAAATTGCCATGACAATTATGACTGAGTTCCTCTCCTCTCGATGCAGGAATTGTCATCAGTGTGTGGAGTCATCAGTTGAAATGCTATGGAATGCTGCTCATGGAAATGTGTTTCTTTTCTACAGAAAGTAAAAAGTAAACTAAGTGTTCTCTGGTGTCGTTATGAATCTGATTCTCTGTGTTACAGTGGTACAGTGTGAGAATGGCTGGGATGTGAGTTACACTTCTACTGAGATCTGTGCCGTCAGAGGATCAACAGTGGACATTACCTGTACCTACACATACCCATCCACATTTAATAACCATGATACTACAGTTCAGGAAACTTTCTGGTTCATTCAAGAGAGTAATGGGATTCACGTTGATCTAAGGACTGATCCGGAGTATTCAGGTCGTGTGGAGTATCTCTGTGGAAACAACAAGTGCACTCTGAGAATCTCTAACCTGAGAGAGAGCGACTCAGCTGTGTACAAGTTCAGGTTCACAACAAACCAACCTACTGGGAGTTTAACTGGTTCAGCTGGAGTCACTCTGTCTGTCACAGGTAACATTTACATCTGAACATTCATTCATTTATTTCCTACATCTTGTTTGGTTCACTTGAGTGTGTCTGTGCACTTTTATATGCATGTGTGTGTTGTCAGTTTGGACTAAAATGAATTCCTTATTCTCACACACAGATTTGCATGTGCAGGTGAGCAGATCAGTGAAGGGTGACTCTCGTAACTGGGCAGAGCTCAGGTGTCAGAGCAGTTGTCGTCTTCCTGATCATCTGAACTACGTCTGGTACAAGAATCAACAGAAGAAGAAGGAAGGAGCATCTTATTCAGATTATTTTTATTCTGCAGACAGAGTTTCCTGTGCTGTTAAAGGACACGAGGATTTTCGCTCTCCGTCAATGTGTGAGTTTAATCTACAGTATTTCACTAACACAGCTCCATCTGCTGGAGTATTTGAGATAATGCATTTGTGGAGGTGAGGGGGCTGGGAGAGCACCCCCACCTGCTAGAGAGGATCAATCAGCGCAGGTGAGAGCTGTTAGCTGATTGGTCCTCGTGCTTAAAAGGCAGCGTCTGCACTGGCTCAGGACGAACCCAGAGACTCAGACCCTCACTGGAGAGACGCCCGGACTGAGCTGCAAAGCCAGTCTGCTTTAAGTTTGTAGTTGAATTTATGTTTATTGATTAAATAAAGATGTTTAAGAGGAACACTTCCGTCTCTGGCCGTGTCTGGGAGAGCCCCGTGGCAAGGTCGATTGCCACAGCATTGTACCATAACTTCATGTGTCTTTAAATACTTTTTTCTGCATGGGCACATTGAACTCTTGGGATACTACTGTCAGTACTGACAAACTAGTGTAGTACTAGTACTAGTATTCTGCTTGTGTAAATAAAGATGGAAGACATGACTGCTCCCCAGAAGTGGAGCCAAAGCATTGTGATCACCCCCTGGTGGCTGGATGCAGTATAGAACATACATCCTGTCTCCTCCATGTTAGTGGGAAGGACATGGACCAATCTAAAAAGACAAATACATTTTCTCAAAGATGGTTTCTGTCATTTTAGGTCGTTCTTATCACACTCTATTGTTCATGTTTCTCATAAGTTTGGTTTTAATTAGTTATTTGATGAAATGAAAATTAGATTAAACTTCATGATTGACAGCTGAGTCTGACTCAGGATTGGTCGAGCTCATGTATGGGCGGGACCTTGATACTGTGGCTCCATCTCCGGATCACTACTGTGCAGACTGTGGTTCCAAATGTGAAAGATGGCAGCGTTGGTATCCAGGATATTTTGGCTTCATTTCTGGAGAGTGGGAGGAAGTGGAGACGTGTCGTCCATCTTTGGTCGACTCTGCATAAAAGACACAGATCATTTCCTCCATATTGGCCAGTTTGCTCCATTATAAGAGCAACTTCTACAAGGTCCCTATGTTCCTCACCTCCAACAGAGTGTTTCTCCTCACACTGAAGTCTAAAGGGCACTTCCTGGTTTTTGTGAACTGAAAGTTTCCTCATCTTGGCCTCGTCATCATCTTAAAATGAAAACCTGCCGACTGGTGATTCACCAGAGAAAATACATGGAGTTAGTTTTATAAATGTACAAGTTTATCTTCTGATTCTCTGATGTGCTCTGTGTTACAGTGGTAGAGAGTGAGAATGGCTGGGATGTGAGTTACACTTCTACTGAGATCTGTGCCTTCAGAGGATCAACAGTGGACATTACCTGTACCTACACATACCCATCCAGGTGGAATCACCATGATACTACAGTTCAGGAAACTTTCTGGTTCATTCAAGAGAGTAAAGGGATTCACGTTGATCTGAGGACTGATCCGGAGTATTCAGGTCGTGTGGAGTATCTCTGTGGAAACAACAAGTGCACTCTGAGAATCTCTAACCTGACAGAGAGCGACTCAGCTGTGTACAAGTTCAGGTTCACAACAGACCAACCTACTGGGAGTTTAACTGGTTCAGCTGGAGTCACTCTGTCTGTCACAGGTAACATTTACATCTGAACATTCATTCATTTATTTCCTACATCTTGTTTGGTTCACTTGAGTGTGTCTGTGCACTTTTATATGCATGTGTGTGTTGTCAGTTTGGACTAAAATGAATTCCTTATGCTCACACACAGATTTGCATGTGCAGGTGAGCAGATCAGTGAAGGGTGACTCTGATAACTACATGTATGCAGAGCTCAGGTGTCAGAGCAGTTGTCGTCTTCCTGATCATCTGAACTACGTCTGGTACAAGAATCAACGGAAGAAGAAGGAAGGAGCATCTTATACAGATTATTTTTATTCAGCAGACAGAGTTTCCTGTGCTGTTAAAGGACACGAGGATTTCCCCTCTCTGTCAATGTGTGAGTTTAATCTACAGTATTTCACTAACGCAGCACCATCTGCTGGAGTATTTGAGATAATGCATTGTACCATAACTTCATGTGTCTTTAAATACTTTTTTCTGCATGGGCACATTGAACTCTTGGGATACTACTGTCAGTACTGACAAACTAGTGTAGTACTAGTACTAGTATTCTGCTTGTGTAAATAAAGATTGAAGACATGACTGCTCCCCAGAAGTGAAGCCAAAGCATTGTGATCGCCCCCTGGTGGCTGGCTGCAGTATAGAACATACATCCTGTCTCCTCCATGTTAGTGGATGGAACATGGATCAATATAAAAAGTCAAATACATTTTTCTCAAAGATAGTTTCTGTCATTTTAGCTCGTTCTTATCACACTCTATTGTTCATGTTTCTCATAAGTTTGGTTTTAATTAGTTATTTGATGAAATGAAAATTAGATTAAACTTCATGATTGACAGCTGAGGCTGACTCAGGAATGGTCGAGCTCATGTATGGGCGGGACCTTGATACTGTGGCTCCATCTCCAGATCACTACTGTGCAGACTGTGGTTCCAAATGTGAAAGATGGCAGCGTTGGTATCCAGGATATTTTGGCTTCATTTCTGGAGAGTGGGAGGAAGTGGAGACGTGTCGTCCATCTTTGGTCGACTCTGCATAAAAGACACAGATCATTTCCTCCATATTGGCCAGTTTGCTCCATTATAAGAGCAACTTCTACAAGGTCCCTCATGTTCCTCACCTCCAACAGTGTGTTTCTCCCTCACACTGAAGTCTAAAGGGAACTTCCCTGTGTTTTTGTGAACTGAAAGTTTCTCATCTTGGCATCGTCATCATCTTAAAATGAAAACCTGCCGATTGGTGATTCACCAGAGAAAATACATGGAGTTAGTTTTATAAATGTATAAGTTTATCTACTGATTCTCTGAACTAAAAACGATTTTTCCTCAAACTCATCAAATTTGGGCAGGAATCCTGATAAAGGGGCGGAGCCAGGAGCATGTTTGTGTCACTTTCTTTATAATGATGAGACTGATGAAAACAGTCAGGATTATTTAGAGGACTGGTTTCTATGAGTGATTGAACTCTGCTGCAGCTCGATTGAATTGAGGCAGATTGAATTGATGGAGGCTGGCATGTGCACACATAGACATCAAAGGGGGCTTGAGCCACTGCCCTTTTCCTTCCTCGAGAGAAAGTGCCCTTTTTTAAATAAATGAATATTATATTCCTGTTTGCGCACAGCTTCCCTGTCAAACAAATATATTGAAATATAATAAAAACTCTAAATATCAGGTGGGGAGATTAGACTAGTCTCTGTACCCTCCCTCCCTCCACGTCTCCTGCACAGAGCTGAGCACTGGAGCTGTGGACATTTCTCCATTCTTAGAAGCATCGCGACTCGGACTCTGAATAATTCTAACAGCGCTGCTCCAGGACAGACACTCGTTAAAGATCCGGTCTGTGTCAGAGTCTCTGTCGGAGTCTGCTTCCTCCTCACTCCTCCTCTGACCTGCGCTCACTTTACACTTTAACATTAAACACCAGCACTGATCACAAGTTATCAGGACACCAACACGAGACGTGACGTGACACAGTCAGGACATCAGGGTTAAAGTGAGAGAACCATCCGGAGTCATGATCCGACATCATCGATTAATAACTAAATACATGTGATTATCAGTTTGTGTGAAGAGGGACAGAGACCAACAAACACACACACACACACACACACACACACACACACACACACACACACACAAACACACACACACACACACACAAACACACACACACACACACACTGTCCTACCACACCGTGGAGTGAAGAGGAACATGGAAGTCTGAATCTCTCAAAGTTGATCTGACTTGAAAAAGGTAGGTAAATTAATTTTCTTCATATCTACGTATTAATTTAATTTAAAAACTGTATTTACCTAATTTTGTCAGATTGTTCCAACTTAAAAACGGCAGGTGAAGTTAACTCTCAAAGTAAAACCAGCTCGTCTCATTTAACTGAATAGTTGTGTTTACTCTGGCTACAACCATATAGTTGAGGTGGAGTTCATGTGAATTTCACAGTCGGGAACTAATTCTTCTGATTATTCCGACTCCACGTTAACGCACAACCAGAGCACAGTGGGAGGCTCCGCCCATCTAACCCAACAGTCGATGGTTCCTGTGTCGCTCTACTGCTCACGTGCACCTGTGCATGAGCTCATGAAGTCCAGTCTACACAAGGGAACAGTTTTACACGTGTATCAGACAAAACAAGTTTGACTCACATGAGTTGAATCCTCGTGAGAAATGAGTAAAGAACACTAAAGTAATGTAAGTTTGCATAATTATGACCTTTTACAATGTATTTTTATGACCCACTCTTCATATGGACTGGAGGTGTAAATAAACAGGAACTGACTTCTAACATGAGGTTAAAAGAAAGAATAATTCAACATGTTTTTTAAGTCCAGTCTCAAGAAAGTAAAGAAAGTGTTAGATTCACTGTCAGGCTGCAGAACTACTCTCACTGTTATTTGCATGAAATATATTTTAATAAGTTCAGGCATCATTTCCAAAATAAAAGAACATTTCTTCATTTTAACAAGGGGATTTACTGGTGTTTGTCCGTTCATGCATGTTAATAATGTAAAGAGGAAGGAAGCCAAGGTCTTAACTGATCTATGATTTCTATCTGTCATCGTGACTGGCTGACAAACATCGTTTCTCAAGGGTGGAATCTAGCTGCTGATGTGGCTGCACCACAGAGACGTGTGAAGCAACGATGGGTTTGAGAGAAGCAGCGAGTTGCTTTGTCATCTTCCTTCTTTCTGTGTCAGGTACATCTACATTTACAGGAAAGCACTTTGTGTTATATCGTGTTTGTATGAAAAGTGTTTGAATAATTGTTCCAGTCTTTCTCGTGGTTCCAGCTTCTTAATGTTTGGGGTTTTCCTGCATTTCTCTTAAATTACTTTCAGTAATTGTGAAGTTTGGATCATTGATTGGACAAAACAGTTATTGTGAAGATGTCACTTTAGTCTCTGCTCTGCGTAGAGGTGATGTTATTCTGAGTTTCTAGATATTTTTATGCCTCAGTGCCGGTGACACCCAGTGACCTCAGGCATCTTGTTTTCAGGTCGTCTCGTTGTCTGATTCTTGTGAACGCAATATCTCAAAGTCCCTTTGAGGGAGTTTCTTCAAATTTGGTACAAATGTTCATCACTTGGACTCAAAGATGAACTGATGAGGTTTTGGTGGGTTGAAGGTCAACGTCACAGTGGCCTCACAAAACATGTTTTTCGGCCTCTCGATCATGATAGGGTTAGGGTTAGGGGTTGACTCTCTCTAGCTAGTATTTTACTCTATGACCAGATTTCAGCTGCGGCACACACACAACCAGCAGAGCCGCACCATGACGTCCACTACGCCAGCGTCTGCTTCTCGCAGAACCGGGCAGATGCCATCTACTCCAACATAGCTCAAGTTCAACTCCAGAGAAATACTGAGGAAGACGATGTTGGGCTGCTTCAACCTGACAGCAGAGGGATTGATTACCTTTTCAATGACAAATGGTTCTAAGAAACGAGGGGCTAACTTCTTGGATACTGACTTCAAGGGAATGTCTTTAGAGGAAAGCCACACAGACTGACCTGGCTTATATGCAGGAGCAGGAATCCTACGTCTGTCAGCGAGGCGTTTGTTGGCTTCCACAGAGCGAAGGAGAGCTGAGCGGGTGTCATTCCAGACCTTACTACAGCGACGAAGGTGATGCTGAACAGAGGGTACAGCCAAATCGCTCTCCTGGGAGGGAAACAGAGGTGGTCGATAATCCAGAGAAGCCTCAAAAGGGGACATACCTGTGGCTGCGTTGGTTAAGGAATTATGGGCATATTCAATCCAGGTCAGGTGAGAACTCCAGGTTGAATGGTTGAGTGCTGAGATGCAACGCAGGGTGGACTCCAGGTCCTGATTAGCCCTTCCTGTTTGTCCATTGGTCTGTGGGTGGAATCCTGATGATAGGCTGACCTTGGCTCCAAGGGCCTGGCAAAATGCCTTCCACACATGAGAGGTGAACTGGGGACCCCTGTCAGAAACGATGTCAGCTGGTATGCCGTGTAGACGGAAAACATGGTCAGTTAATAGGTTAGCAGTCTCCTGAGCAGATGGTAACTTGGGCAGGGCATGAAAATGGACAGCATTGGAAAATCAATCCACAATGGTAAGAACAACTGTGTTACCTTGTGAGGGAGGCATACCAGTGACAAAATCCAAGGTGATGTGTGACTAGGGACGGTTAGGAACCTGAAGTGGACACCTTTCAGCAGGTGACAAGCAACGAGAATAAAAGGCACATGGGTGAAGCTTGTGATCTGAACCAGAACGTTGGGATAGAACTGCTCCTACCCCAGTATCCGAGGCATCCACTTCCACTACAAACTGCAGAGAGGGATCTGGTTGAACTAGCACAGGAGCAGAGATGAAGAGATTCTTTAGCTTGCAATATGCTGCCTCTGCCTCCGGTGTCCAGGAAAACTGCACAGAGGAAGAAGTTAGTTTCCTGAGGGGAGCTGCCACTTGACTGAAACCCTTGATGAATCTGCGATACAAGTTTGCAAAACCAAGAAAACTCTGCAATTTCTTGCGAGTAGTGGGTGTGGACCACTCAGATACCGCTTTGATCTTTTCTGGGTCCGTCTTCACCTGCCCACCCTCGATGATGTACCCCAGTGAACTCACAGAGCTGGTGTGAAACTCGCACTTCTCTGCTTTGACAAAAAGCTTATTTTCTGGTAGTCTCTGGAGAACTAGCCGGACATGGCACACATGCTCACTGAGGTCTTTGGAGAAAATGAGGATGTCATCTAAATAAACAAAAACAAAACGGTTCAGGAAGCCAGGAAGGACATCAATCACCAGTCCCTGAAAAACAGCTGGAGCATTAGTCTACCCAAAAGGCATAACTAGATATTCAAAATGCTTTAGGGGTGTGTTAAAAGCCGTCTTCCATTCATCCCCATCCCGAATCCGCACAAGATGGTAGGCATTGTGGAGGTCCAGCTTTGAGAAGACAGAGGCTCCCTGAAGGGGTTCAAAAGCAGAGCTGATTAGTGGAAGGGGGTATTTGTTCTTGATAGTGATGTTATTCAGGTCACAGAAGTCAATGGAAGGCCGGAGAGTCTTATCCTTCTTCTCAACAAAGAACAAACCAGCACCGAGGGGAAGAGGATTGGCAGATTATTCCAGCAGCTAACGACTCTTTAATATAATTTTCCATGGCCTCTCGTTCAGGGCGCGAGAGATTCAACATGATTTTTTAAGTCCAGTCTCAAGAAAGTAAAGAAAGTGTTAGATTCACTGTCAGGCTGCAGAACTACTCTCACTGTTATTTGCATGAAATATATTTTAATAAGTTCACACATTATTTCCAAAATAAAAGAACATTTCTTCATTTTAACAAGGGGATTTACTGGTGTTTGTCCGTTCGTGCATGTTAATGATGTAAAGAGGAAGGAAGCCAAGGTCTTAACTGATCTATGATTTCTATCTGTCATCGTGACTGGCTGACAAACATCGTTTCTCAAGGGTGGAATCTAGCTGCTGATGTGGCTCCACCACAGAGACGTGTGAAGCAACGATGGGTTTGAGAGAAGCAGCGAGTTGCTTTGTCATCTTCCTTCTTTCTGTGTCAGGTACATCTACATTTACAGGAAAGCACTTTGTGTTATATCGTGTTTGTATGAAAAGTGTTTGAATAATTGTTCCAGTCTTTCTCATGGTTCCAGCTTCTTAATGTTTGGGGTTTTCCTGCATTTCTCTTAAATTACTTTCAGTAATTGTGAAGTTTGGATCATTGATTGGACAAAACAGTTATTGTGAAGATGTCACTTTAGTCTCTGCTCTGCGTAGAGGTGATGTTATTCTGAGTTTCTAGATATTTTTATGCCTCAGTGCCGGTGACACCCAGTGACCTCAGGCATCTTGTTTTCAGGTCGTCTCGTTGTCTGATTCTTGTGAACGCAATATCTCAAGATCCCTTTGAGGGAGTTTCTTCAAATTTGGTACAAATGTCCATCACTTGGTTTGGATTAGCAGGTGGGTTAGGGTTAGGTTTAGGGTTAGGGGTTGACTCTCTCTCTCTCAAACTGAAACAGTCTTTCAAACCAGCAGTCAAGCACTAGGCACACATTCAAAATTTCTCTGGAGGAGTTTTCTAGTTCATCCAACTGTTTATTTCTTTCCTCCCATCTAGAAGAAACAAGTCCTTCACACAACAGCGTGAGTGCGGTGAGAGACCAAAAGACAGAGCGCAGGTAAATGAATAGTTTCATTTAAAAGCACTTGATCTCCACTCTTCAAGGCTGCCTCATTAACCGGTGGCGTTCTGCATCATTGTGACTTGATGAGAAGGGTCAGACCATGAATGTCTTGGGAGGTCATATTCCTTTACTCTAACAAAAAGCTTAAACTCCATAAGGGAGAAACTGACTGGATCTCTTATGCCTCTGTGCCGGCGACAGCCAATGGCCGGAGGCGTTATGTTTACAGGTTGTCCATCTGTCCGATGGCGACTATGGAGGTCAAAGGTCAAGGTGACTGTGACCTCCCTGAACCATTTTTAGCCTCATAAACAGATTGAGAGAATCATTTCAAATTTGGCACAAATGTTCACTGACACTCATGAATTACCTGATTGGTCAAAGGTCAAGGCCACAGTGGCCACACCAACATGTTTTGGGCCTTTTGAACATGATATCTCAAATCTGCCTTTAAGGAATTTCTTGAAACTTTGACTCAAAGATGAACAGATTGGATTTTGTCACGATGGTCTCATATGAGGCAAGAAATAAATGTATGAGTATTAAAACTGCACTGGTTGGAGGAGGCGCACAACCGAAGGGCAGTAATTCTAGTTCGGGAGTAAAATGTAGAGTGAATGTTTCATGGTGGTGACACCGGGTTCATCTGTTTAGAAGATGAGCTGGTGACCAGCAGGGAAAAACAGAAAGCTCCAAGGTCACTGCTGCCATCACAGTTTGATTCAGCAGAGTAGGATCAGGCCCACAACAAAGAGAAACTCTCAGTACACAACAAAGTTAAAGAGTAAGACACAGATTCCAGCCTGATCCCAGCTAGTATTGTACTGTACCACCAGATTTCAGCTGCGGCACACACACGACCAGCAGAGCAGCACGATGACGTCCACTACGCCAGCGTCTGCTTCACCCAGAACCGGGCAGATGCCATCTACTCCAACATAGGTCGAGTTCAACCCCAGAGAGAAACTGAGGAAGACGAGGAGGAGGCCGAATACAGCGCTGTTCGATTTGACAGTGCAACAAGGTGAGCAGCTCCACACGTGAACATTTTCATCACTACACTTATTGAGGTTAAAAACTGTGGGTGTGAGTGGTTTATTCTGCCCTTCACAGAACAAGACGTGAAGAAGAGGGGGACGATTCATCTGCAGTGTACAGCACAGTCACCAAACACTGAAGAAACACAACATGAATCTGTTGTTTATATGTGGATTTTACAGCATCACGGAACCAGGAGAAATAAAACATATAGACATGTGCAGTGTTTGTAAAGGTTTGTTTTCTCTCTTGATGGGTTGGTTAACCCAGATTACAAATTCTCTCACTTCTCACTTTGGAAGCCACGAAAGGTAAAAGTAAGAAAGTTGTTCTTCTTCTCCCATAATTGAAAATATTTCCCAGACTAAACCAGGTGTAGAGTTAGCCTCAGGTTAGGCTAACGCTAACCGTAATGTATGTTACTGTCAAAATGTTACAAATAACAATAATATTAACTTCTAAATATTATAAATTGTAATTAGTTGTAACTAATATTAGAACAGCTAAAAGATAGGGTTACCAATATTCATTTTCTGGAGGGGGGTTTCAACAACAATATTTTGGATAATGTAAGTACACAAGTCAACAAATATATAGGTCTTGTCCTATTTATAAATCTAATGAAGAATTGTTCCATAATAATATTTAAAGGACTATTGAGGTCGTCAGCTGAGAATCATGAAGCACTTGACATAAAAACTAGGTCAACAAGTTTATTGCTAATAATGTTTCTGGACGATTAAAGTACATCAGTACATTTTGAAGATTTAACAGGAGATTGTTGCAGAAGTGACACCCGCTCATCCAGGAACACAAAAAAGCTTCATGTTATATATTCACGTTTCCATGGTGACATGTCAAACTTTGATGTTTCACCATGAAACAGTAATTTGTTTTAACTCAAATTTACAACGTCTAATCTTCCCTCAACTTCACGTTTGATACTGAATATAAAGATGGACAATATGAATACTACCCCCAAAGTGAAGCCAAATGATATCTGTCACCCCCTGGTGGCTGGCTGCAGTATTGAGAAAAGTAAACCGCTGCGTCCACTGGCTGGATCGAGGGGGGGGCAGGCCTGTTCAACGCTGCTTACAGCTTCAGTTGAGGAAGATTCAGGTTTGGTGGGAACAGCCACTAAAGTCGTTTCTCACACTCTGTAAAATGAAGAAATTCACAGTTTGTACAAACCACAAGTTACTTCTTTGTTTTAGGTTTAATCTAACACCTTCTGGCTCAGCAAGCATGTAAGTGTAAAGAGGAAGGAAGGGGGATGTGTTTAACAGTTTGACTTTCTCAGACTCTTCTGTGTTGTAGGTAGACGTGTCTGTGATGTGACTGAGTTTCATCTTGTGCACATTATTTATCTGTGGACGTTTTTATTGTTTGAAGTCACAGACAGGCAGCAGCTACTATGAGTGTAACTGCAGCAGCGAGTGGATTTGTTGTCCTTCTTCTCACTGTGACAGGTACTGTACGTCTACATTCATGTTTCACTCTATTTTACACTCGGACTTCTGATTCACCTGAAGTGAGTTTGAGAAAGAAAGTAAAAATATAAATGAACCATTCATTAATTTTCAGATCACCACCTGTAAAGTGATGCAGAAAGAAAATATATGAATGAATTATCATCAGTATTAATTTGTATCTTTGTTTAGAAGTTTCTATCGTCCTGAGCTCAAAATATTAAAGAGTCTGCAACTTATTATTATTATTATTATTGTTATTAGTATTATTATTATTATTATTATTATTATTATTCTCATCATGACTGAGTTCCTCTCCTCTCGATGCAGGAGTTGTCATCAGTGTGTGGAGTCATCAGTTGAAATGCTATGGAATGCTGCTCATGGAAATGTGTTTCTGTGCCGGTGACACCCAGTGACCTCAGGCATCTTGTTTTCAGGTCGTCTCGTTGTCTGATTCTTGTGAACGCAATATCTCAAGATCCCTTTGAGGGAGTTTCTTCAAATTTGGTACAAATGTTCATCACTTGGACTCAAAGATGAACTGATGAGGTTTTGGTGCTTGAAGGTCAAGGTCACAGTGGCCTCATGAAACATGTTTTGGCCTCTCGATCATGATATTTCTAGTCTGCCTTTGGAGAATTTCCTCAAAATTTAAGTAAAAAGATGAACTAATCACATTTCAAAGCTCAAACGTCACAGTGACCTCATATGATTCTGGAAAAAGGAACACAGACTGAAAATGCTCTGGTTGGTGGAGGCATCCTACAGCAGGGTGGTAATTCTAGTTTGTGCTGTGGTTACAGTGGTGCAGGCTGCTGATGGCTGGAGAGTGAGGTGCACTCCTACTCAGATCTGTGCTGTAAAAGGATCGAAGGTGCAAATACGCTGCTCCTACTGGCACCCATCCAGAATAGATGACCTTGATGTTGCAGTGGAGCAAACGTACTGGTTTACTAAAGGGCAGGACAGTGAACCTGTGGATCTGAGAGCAGCCTCTGAGTACACAGGGCGTGTGCAGTATCACTGTGGAAACAAGGCCTGCACTCTGACCATCACAGACCTGAGAGACAGCGACTCTGATGTGTACCAGTTCAGGTTCATAACAAACCAACAGACTGGGAGTTTTACTGATTCACCTGGAGTCTCCTTGTCTGTCACAGGTAACATTTCAGTTGGAAACAGTGAATCTATGGTTTGTTTATGTGGACAGCTCTGTCTAAAAGGATGTGTGTCTTTCTTTACTTACACAGGTGTCCAGGTGATCAGCAAAAAAGCATCAGCTTGCAAGACGTATGACTGTTCATGGTCACGTGTGGAGTGTCAAACCAGTTGTCCTCCAACTCCCAGTCTGTCTTACATCTGGTACAAGAACGGACAAAAGACATGGGGAGAAAAATCTTATAGCGACTTCTTTTATTCAGCAGACAGCATTTCCTGTGCTGTGAGAGGCCACGAGGATTTCCCTCTGCTCCAGTGTGTGAGTTTACTTCTTCCAATGACCAATGACGTTCTGCTCTTTTAACCTTCTTAGCTAATACACTGACTAGAGTCCGAAATGGATTTGAGGCTGATGCAGTAAAAGAAAATCTGACACATCAGCTGACATATCATATATTAAAAGAACATTGTCATTGATTCCTAAGATGTTTGTTATCAAACCTTTATGATAAATATTCTGCAGTTGAACAATGAATTTGAATGACTCCAAACTAGAGTGGCAGTAGTAGTAGAGCACATTCCTCCACCAAGGCCCAACAGTCCATTCAATTCGATCAAGCTGCTCCATATTTCACACACTCTCGATATCAGAAATTTTGAAAACACGATCTTGCAATGCTAAAGAAAGTAAAACTAAAATCCTGGATCTGCACCAAAATCTTTCCAGTAAATTGTTGCGTAATTGTGCAACCACACCAACCAGCCAATGTACTGGGGTGAAAACATAACCTCTGGGTGGAGGTAATGAAAGCAAATCACAAATACAACCACATATGTAGAGCTGGAATTCAAAACATCATCGTCTTTACTGTAAAGCTAAATGTAGCATCTTTCCTGCATTGTTTATTTCCTGACATGGGAAACAGCGATCTGTGAATTACTGTTAAATACAGCAGTAAAGATTATAGTTGTCATGGTGACAGTCAAAAGGTTTTTGTTTTTCAGGTGTCCGTGGAAATTCATGCGACAGAGTGAATTACATCGACAGGAACATCTGTGCCTTTAAAGGCTCATCAGTGGACATCTCTTGCAGTTACAACAGTCGCTATTATTATATCACTAAGTCCTGGTTCGTTACTGAGCAGCTGTATCGCCCTCGAGCTGTGGACTTACTCAAAGACCCAGAGTTCACACATCGTGTTCAGGTCCTTGAACCAGAGCGAGGGCGCTCCACTCTGAGAATAATGAACCTGAGACTGAGCGATTCAGCCCAGTATCACTTCACATTCAAATCACAGTGGTCTGAATGGGAGAGAAGTTTCCGTGGCACAACTCTGACTGTCACAGGTACTGAGGAACACTAAGTCACTGTGTTGTTCAGTGGTTCTCAACCTGGGGTCCCACAGCTGCTTCTATGTGTGTTTCCTGTTCACAGATGTTCAGGTGATCTGGTCTCCGATTGGTCCAACACTGACTTGTCACAGCAGCTGTCTTCTCTCTGGTCGTCCCTCCTTTGTCTGGTACAAGAATGGAACAGAAATTCACGGGAAACGTCTCCAGCTTTCAGGGGATTCCTTCACCCTGAAAACAGCTATTCCTGTGCTTATGAGCTTCACCACTCGTCCCCTGTGTGAGTTGACTCAAAATGTCCCTGTGGAAACTTGAAAGGTTGAGCCTCGTGATTTTCTATAATTTAATAATTGTGAAAAAAAAGTCCCTTGAAAGACCAAATCAAAGTTTGTTATTAAAGCACTTTTCATATCCAGCAGAATAAAGACAAGAGCAATAAAGCAAATAAAACTATTCTCTCCACCCATCCACACACAGAGAAAGACAAGATAACAGGAAGTGAGAAAAGCTTTAATCACAGTGGCTCATCTTCCATTTTCACTTCCACTTTTCCCTTCAGATTTTGCATGTATGTGAACAGGACACATGCAAATCCCACTCAGTGATTCCCAAGACAGAGGTGACATGTTCAGTTTTGTGAAGTCTGTATTTAATACAAACAATAATTACTCGGTAAAACTACTAAACACTAAAGGGGGCCTTCCTGTGTCCAAAGGTAAATCAAACACTCTTCTAAAGATGCTGAGAACCAGGGACGGCTGCAAACTATTAAAAGACTATATTCTATAAAGCCACATTCTCATGTAAAGATCTGTTTATATCCTGCAGATGCTCCGAAGGTTCCTTTAGTGCAGCTGAGTCAACCTGGAGACATTCTGAAGGGCAGCTCGGTGTCTCTGACCTGCAGCAGTGATGCTAACCCACCCCCTGCATACGCCTGGTACAAACAGAACCAGACTTTGCTCAACAGAGCAGCTCAGCTGGTTTTCAGCTCCATCCCGTTGTCTGACTCTGGAGAATATTACTGCACAGCTGAGAATGCGCTGGGGAAGACAGCGTCTAAACGTATCTTAATAAATGTGAAATGTGAGTAAATATTTAGAAATATTCAAAAGCCGAGAGGTTTTGCACATCTTCAAAATTCCAGATGCTGCAACACTCTTCAAATCCATTAACATCCATGTAAATCCAGATGCTCCACAGTCCTCCTCTGTGTCAGTGAGTCCCTCTGGTGAGATCATGGAGGGCAGCTCGGTGACTCTGACCTGCAGCAGTGATGCTAACCCAGCAGCTAATTACACCTGGTACAAGGAGAACCGAACTCTGCTTCAAGGACCAGAGGGCGTTTATCGTCTCTCCTCCATCAGCTCTGGGGACAGCGGGGTCTACTCCTGCAAGTCTGAGAATCAGTACGGACGGATCAACTCCACGTCTCTACACTTAGACGTCCAGTGTGAGTAGAAAACATCCACATATCCATGAAACCCAGCACTGTCTCGTAATCTTACAGAAAGTTCCTGGGTCCGCCCCCTTATCTGGATTCACACCAAACTTTACTGTGTTCTTCCCTGACCCGTACCTCATCCTACCTTCAGGTTTCATGCTAATCGACTCAGTAGTTTTTGTGTAATCTTGCTTAAAATCAACAACCAACAAACAAACGGACTGGGGTGAAAACATCTGTTGTTGCATAGCTACACTATATGACGTCATTTTCTAAATTCATAGTGACGACATTCCCATCATATGATCATAGATTATTTTTCAGTGTATATAAGCTTCAGGTCGTCTCTATAGTCCTATTAGAGGCAGGAATACAGCAGATAGGCAGTTTTAAGGATGCATGATGTAAATCTCTAACTTCTTTGTGACATTACTTATAAGTCATCTATCCATTATATGATGGGGAATAATGTTCTGATCAGTATATGATTTAGTCTCTCTGCTATTTGTGGAAATATCTTGGAAAATGTGTCTTTTGGGTCAAATCTTTGCTCATCTTGACCTCTGACCTTTGACCGATCAGCTGCAAAAGTTAATATTCACTATAATATTCAGTAAGTTTGGTTCATGTGTTGAGTTATTTTGTACATTCACACACACGGGCTGAAAACAAAACCCTCAGTACCTGCTTCTGTCTGTGCTGGCGCCCCGGGTTAATAATGATCATCTATATTTAAGTAGCACTTATCAAAACCAGAGATTGAAAAGTTCTTCACTTTGGTTAATGAATATTTCTGAGTTGATTTCATGATCTTGCATGTTTTACACCAGACGCTCCAAAGCCTCCCTCTGTGTCAGTGAGTCCCTCTGGTGAGATCATGGAGGGAAGCTCGGTGACTCTGACCTGCAGCAGTGATGCTAACCCAGCAGCTAATTACACCTGGTCCAAGGAGGACGAGGACTCACCAAAAGCATCAGGACAAATCTTCACCATCACTGATATCACAGCTGAACATGGTGGAAAGTATCAGTGTGAGGCCCAGAACACACAAGGACTTAGTAACGCCACCTTACATCTGACTGTTGGTGCAGGTGATTTTAGGACTCTGTCTTTTACAGCCTACCCCCCCCCCCCTCCTTTTCATTGCACCAGAACCTTAAACCATGCATGCTCAGGATTTCCAGATGTGTCACAGCTGTATATCAAGCCCATCATATTGCACATGAACAATACTGACTGACCAACAGCATCACCTGGCAAACTGAGTCATCAGTCTAACCACACTGCTAATGTCTCCTGTCTGTTGTCTAGGGAAGTCAGTGATAATCATGAATATCATCAGGCTGACTCTGGTGGTCGTGCTGGTTCCAGTGCTTGTCTGGACTCTGTGGACGAGGTAAAACAATACAAATCCATCAGTTCACCCTCTGCTCTTTTACTGTCTTCTTCAAATGTCTTCAAACACTAGTTTCAGTCTTCTGAAGTTCATTTTGTGAAATGTTGTGTTTCTTGTTGTTTTCGATCCAGGATGAAGAAAACTCTGAGCTTGAAATCAGAAGCGAAGGAAGCTGTGGAGATGATGAAGGTGAGAGACAGTGAGGCCAAAAGAATGACTCCATATCACTGTTTTCATCTCACTATGTTAGAGAAAGAGATAAAACATTTCTTGGATCAGCTACTTTGTCTGAATCTGCCCCAAAATGTAAAAGGTTCTTTCCATTGACCGTATATTAAAATGGACGTAGACTCTGGGTCTAGAAAGTGAAGTGAATGATCCATTTAGAGTCAAATAGACCATAAAGCACCGCAGGCATTGGGGCATGGATACCGTGTGATTGACAGCTAGTACTGGGTGCAGGTCGCAGGTTTAGGTGGGCGGGCAGTGGCCTTGGGCCCTGATTCAGGCTCCACCCCCTCCCTTCCAAATATGGTTACTTCTGGTTTCAAAAAACCAAGATGGCGCTGAACAAAATGTCAAAAATGGAGGCTTCAAAATGGCAGCTCACAAACCAATGGGTGACATCACGTTGACACTTCTTTCTTGGCCCATGTCTCATCCTTCCACCAAGTTTTGTGGAAATCAGTTTAGCAGTTTTTGTGTAATCCTGCTGATGAACAAACAAACGAATGGACAGGGGGCGCAACAACGTTCAAACTATTTTGAATAAACTGTGATTATATGCAGGTTTCATGAATAAAGTCCAGTGAGGCTTAATATCTTCTCATCTCTCCCCCATCAGTCACACAACTGTCCTGAGTATGAGAACGTCGCTGCTGCAGCACAGACAGAAGACACAGAGGAGCAGGAAGACCTGGTGTGAAGCCTCAGGTCAGAGCCACTGTGACAAACATAACCAAGATGGACGACTTCAGAGTACATCCGTACAAGAGAGTTTTACAGAAACCATAGTGTGTAGTTATTAAATACAGGAAATCTGTCCAAGCAACAAACTATCTGAGTGCAAGCGGAGAGTTTGAGCACAAGCAGAGCAAATCTAAGCACCAGCAGGAGCTGTGTGAGTGCAAGCGCAGGGTGTTGAGTAAAAGACCACGCTTTTTAATAAAGAGGAAAACACCCACACATTTCCTTTCTACTCATGGTTTCCTGTTTTCTCTTCTCCTCAGGTGCACTGTGATTGCTTGATGAAAGTATGTAAGAGGGAACAGGAAGTATCTCTCTTTCCGCAAGAGTATTGTTGTGTTGTTTCTTTTCTTTTTCTTTTCTGATGGGTCCAGTCGTCCAGTTTCCGCAGCTTTATTTCTGTGAGCTTTAGTTCTGATGTTGGTTTAGGTTGAAGGAAGATTCTCAGGTCCTACGACCCTTTGTGGGTTGGTGTGTTGGGTTTTCCTTCTTTTGTCCATTTTGCCGGCCTGTTGTTGAAGTTGTTGTCTTTTTTGCAATAAATTTACTTTTTTTTGCTGTTACCCTCTGAACTATGTTGGATGTCTTGGTGATGAGCCTTTGAGGCTGTGGTAACACCACGTGACTCATCTCGTGTCTTATACATGATATTAATGTGGTTATTCCATGGATAATGAATTATTATGTATCGTGATTTTATGATTCTTTCTTAAATAAAAGGTTTTTGGTCTTTTGTTTTCACTCCTTATCTATTTGATTGTTTGTTTTTCAGCAGAATTACACCAGAAAACTAAAAAACGATTTTTCCACAAACTAATCAAATTTGGGCAGGAATCCTGACAAAGGGGCGGAGCCAGGAGCCTGTTTGTATCACTTTCTTTATAATTGTGAGACTGATGAAAACAGTCAGGATTATTTAGAGGACTGGTTTCTATGAGTGATTGAACTCTGGTGCAGCTCGATTGAATTGAGGGAGACTGTTGGGCCTTGGTGGAGGTATGAGCTCGACTCAGTGACAGACTTGCTTGGTGGGTTTAACCAGGGTTTGTATGTGTGATGGATAAATGTCGATAGTTGTACTCATTTCCTCTGAGGACTGGAGGGACCACGTCTCATGTGGATGTGAGCTGCTACTTACGTGATGAACGCCTTGAATGTGACCGTTAACACAAAGTGAACTGCTGACACCAGATGAGCTGTGTTGCCTCTGGTGTCTGTTCAAAGTTTGCATCAGGCCCATTGATTTCACTTTAGTGTTTTGTGGTATTTTCACATCACGTGTTAAACACGTGAAGAAGAAGGATTAGGTGTGTTTTCATCCACCATGTTCACACGGCGGCCATTTTCCTCTGACGTCTCTCTCAGGGTGAAGCTCGAATGTTGTTTCGAACAGAATAATGTTGTACTGCTGTGATCCAGGTTCATGAGTTATACAAAAGATTATATATTATCACTTATTCTTCATTAGGATTATTGATTCATCATTATAATATTATTTTTGGTAATTTTAGTAACAAAAGAAGTTTGTTTGCTGCACCTTTAGGAGACTGATGTAAATTATACTTTTTCTTTTTCTTCACAACATTATTCATATTTATAGTCTTGTTTATTTAATTTGTTGTTCACTCACAACTTCCTCTTTTCTAACTTTGTGATGTACAGTTTTGCAACAAAGCAGATTTTCTTTAGGGATCATTAAAAGTTATTTTTTATTCTCTTCATATATTTTAACATTTAATGTGAAGCTCATTTGTTCTAATTTGCTTTTGTTTTGAAACTCTTACTATATTTTAATCTCACTTACTGTATTAATGGCAGTTTATTTTCCGGTTCAATTTTGAATCTTTCTTTAATTTGTCTTTCTTGTCAGTCTTTATTGCATCTTAATGAGACACTGAACAGATGAGATTAAAAACAGCCCAGTTTCTCTCAAGTCTCCTTAAATTTGTCTTTCTTGTGTCAGTGAGATGTTGTGATGTGGATGATACAGGTTTGGTATGAACAGCCACTAAAGTTGTTTCTCACACTCGTACAAACCACAGTTTACTCGACCACCATCAGGCTCAGGATGCAGGTAGGTGTAAAGAGGAAGGAAGGTGGGTGTGTTTAACAGTTTGACTTTCTCAGACTCTTCTGTGTTGTAGGTAGACGTGTCTGTGATGTGACTGAGTTTCATCTTGTGCACATTATTTATCTGTGGACGTTTTTATTGTTTGAAGTCACAGACGAGGAGCAGCAACTTCTGAAGTGTAACTGCGGCAGCGAGTGGATTTGTTGTCCTTCTTCTCACTGTGACAGGTACTGTACGTCTACATTCATGTTTCACTCTATTTTACACTCGGACTTCTGATTCACCTGAAGTGAGTTTGAGAAAGAAAGTAAAAATATAAATGAACCATTCATTCATTTTCAGATCACCACCTGTAAAGTGATGCAGAAAGAAAATATATGAAGGAATTATCATCAGTATTATTTTTTATCTTTGTTTAGAAGTTTCTATCGTATAGAGCTCAAAATATTATTATTATTATTATTATTATTATTATTATTATTATTATTGTTATCATCATGACTGAGTTCCTCTCCTCTCGATGCAGGAATTGTCATCAGTGTGTGGAGTCATCAGTTGAAATGCTATGGAATGCTGCTCATGGAAATGTGTTTCTTTTCTACAGAAAGTAAAAAGTAAACTAAGTGTTCTCTGGTGTCGTTATGAATCTGATTCTCTGTGTTACAGTGGTACAGTGTGAGAATGGCTGGGATGTGAGTTACACTTCTACTGAGATCTGTGCCGTCAGAGGATCAACAGTGGACATTACCTGTACCTACACATACCCATCCACATTTAATAACCATGATACTACAGTTCAGGAAACTTTCTGGTTCATTCAAGAGAGTAATGGGATTCACGTTGATCTAAGGACTGATCCGGAGTATTCAGGTCGTGTGGAGTATCTCTGTGAAAACAACAAGTGCACTCTGAGAATCTCTAACCTGACAGAGAGCGACTCAGCTGTGTACAAGTTCAGGTTCACAACAAACCAACCTACTGGGAGTTTAACTGGTTCAGCTGGAGTCACTCTGTCTGTCACAGGTAACATTTACATCTGAACATTCATTCATTTATTTCCTACATCTTGTTTGGTTCACTTGAGTGTGTCTGTGCACTTTTATATGCATGTGTGTGTTGTCAGTTTGGACTAAAATGAATTCCTTATTCTCACACACAGATTTGCATGTGCAGGTGAGCACATCAGTGAAGTGTTACTCTTGAACTGGGCAGAGCTCAGGTGTCAGAGCAGTTGTCGTCTTCCTGATCATCTGAACTACGTCTGGTACAAGAATCAACAGAAGATGAAAGAAGGAGCATCTTATACCTTATATTTTCATTCTGCAGACAGAGTTTCCTGTGCTGTTAAAGGACACGAGGATTTCCGCTCTCCGTCAATGTGTGAGTTTAATCTACAGTATTTCACCAACACAGCACCATCTGCTGGAGTATTTGAGATAATGCATTTGTGGAGGTGAGGGGCTGAGAGCACCCCACCTGCTAGAGAGGATCAATCAGCGCAGGTGAGGCTGTTAGCTGATTGGTCCTCGTGCTTAAAGGCAGCGTCTGCACTGGCTCAGGACGAACCCAGAGACTCAGACCCTGGAGACGCCACACTGAGAGACGCCACTGAGCTGCAAAGCCAGTCTGCTTTAAGTTTGTAGTTGAATTTATGTTTATTGATTAAATAAAGATGTTTAAGAGGAACACTTCCGTCTCTGGCCGTGTCTGGGAGGCCCGTGGCAAGGTCGAGCCACAGCATTGTACCATAACTTCATGTGTCTTTAAATACTTTTTTCTGCATGGGCACATTGAACTCTTGGGATACTACTGTCAGTACTGACAAACTAGTGTAGTACTAATACTAGTATTCTGCTTGTGTAAATAAAGATGGAAGACATGACTGCTCCCAGAAGTGGAGCCAAAGCATTGTGATCACCCCTGGTGGCTGGATGCAGTATAGAACATACATCCTGTCTCCTCCATGTTAGTGGGAAGGACATGGACCAATCTAAAAGACAAATACATTTTCTCAAAGATGGTTTCTGTCATTTTAGGTCGTTCTTATCACACTCTATTGTTCATGTTTCTCATAAGTTTGGTTTTAATTAGTTATTTGATGATATGAAAATTAGATTAAACTTCATGATTGACAGCTGAGTCTGACTCAGGATTGGTCGAGCTCATGTATGGGCGGGACCTGATACTGTGGCTCCATCTCCGGATCACTACTGTGTAGACTGTGGTTCCAAATGTGAAAGATGGCAGCGTTGGTATCCAGGATATTTTGGCTTCATTTCTGGAGAGTGGGAGGAAGTGGAGACGTGTCGTCCATCTTTGGTCGACTCTGCATAAAAGACACAGATCATTTCCTCCATATTGGCCAGTTTGCTCCATTATAAGAGCAACTTCTACAAGGTCCCTCATGTTCCTCACCTCCAACAGTGTGTTTCTCCCTCACTCTGAAGTCTAAAGGGCACTTCCCTGTGTTTTTTGTGAACTGAAAGTTTCCTCATCTTGGCCTCGTCATCATCTTAAAATGAAAACCTGCCGACTGGTGATTCACCAGAGAAAATACATGGAGTTAGTTTTATAAATGTACAAGTTTATCTTCTGATTCTCTGATGTGCTCTGTGTTACAGTGGTAGAGAGTGAGAATGGCTGGGATGTGAGTTACACTTCTACTGAGATCTGTGCCTTCAGAGGATCAACAGTGGACATTAACTGTACCTACACATACCCATCCAGGTGGAATCACCATGATACTACAGTTCAGAAAACTTTCTGGTTCATTCAAGAGAGTAATGGGATTCACGTTGATCTAAGGACTGATCCGGAGTATTCAGGTCGTGTGGAGTATCTCTGTGAAAACAACAAGTGCACTCTGAGAATCTCTAACCTGACAGAGAGCGACTCAGCTGTGTACAAGTTCAGGTTCACAACAAACCAACCTACTGGGAGTTTAACTGGTTCAGCTGGAGTCACTCTGAATGTCACAGGTAACATTTACATTAGAGTCAGTTTGAAATGTTAGTGTGTATGTTGAAATAAAATAACATGTTTGTTCACAGACCCTCAGCTCCAGGTACATGTGAGGAGATCAACAGCCAATCCATATTCTACCTGGACAGAGCTGACCTGTCACAGCAGGTGTCAGCTCCCTGATCATCTTTCCTACGTTTGGTACAATAACAATAAACTTGTTGGACGAAAAAAATACTTTCACCTCCAACACTTTAATGCTGAAGACAGCTATCACTGTGCTATAGAAGGACATGAGCGTTTCCCTTCTCCTACATTGGGTGAGTTTACTCCTCCTCATGAAGCTACAATAATGTGGAAATAATTTAAATTTAAACTTTAATAAATAAAACAGACAGTGTTTTGATTGTATTCTCATCCTGTGTGTTAATATAGACTATCCTTCAGATGCTCCAAAGGTTCCCTCTGTGTCAGTGAGTCCCTCTGGTGAGATCATGGAGGGCAGCTCAGTGACTCTGACCTGCAGCAGTGATGCTAACCCAGCAGCTCATTACACCTGGTACAAGGAGGACGAGGACTCACCAAAAGCATCAGGACAAATCTTCACCATCACTAATATCACAGCTGAACATGGTGGAAATTATCAGTGTGAGGCCCAGAACACACAAGGACGTAGTAAGGCCACCTTACATCTGATTGTTGGAGCAGGTGATTTTAGCTCTCTGACTTTTACAGCCTACACCCCCTCCTTTTCATTGCACCAGAACCTTAAACCATCAATACTCAGGATTTCCAGATGTGTCACAGCTGTATATCAAGCCCATCATATTGCACATGAACAATACTGACTGACCAACAGCATCACCTGGCAAACTGACTATTGAGGTCGTCAGCTGAGAATCATGAAGCACCTGACACAAAAACTAGGTCAACAATTTTATTGCTAATAATTTTTCTGTACAATTAAAGTATAGTAAGTGAAGATATATTGAATCTGTCACATTCTTTGTCCTTTACATTTTAAATGTGCAGATATGGGTCGTTTGACTTCTGCCCCATAAATATTCACAGTCAGACCATCAGCAGCACAAAGAGGAATCCACCCAGCATCAGTTAAAACATCCATAAAGCTTTCACCATCCTCAGTAAACTTGAAAGATATTTCCTTCACTGTGCACATTCATGTAACGAGCAAACAGCTCTCAGCAGACAGACAGTGGTGAAAACAAAACCCTGCTCCTGTGCACACGTCACACATACACCTCCCAGCAGGGGGAGTAGTGGCTCATTAACAGTTTAAGAGACACGCCCACAAACAGGCCACTCTGAGAACTCAGAACTCTTCAAAACGTTTTATTAGAAAAGAAACTGTCTTTATATTCAGTCAGAAAAACGAGACAGGTTTCAAAACCCGAAAAAAAGTTGTTTTTGTAAATGTTTCGTCCTGCACCTTTAAGTATTGTGATTTCTTGAAATGATAAAGTAAAAGTTATTTCATCATAGTTTCACCTGGATCATGGAGATCAGCACTCATTGGATCAGCCGCTGCAGTTTTCCTCGCTGTGACTCTCCTCTCCGTGTTCCTACTGATCAGGTGAGCAAATCTGTTCCACTAAAGCTTTGTACGATGAATTCCTGAAAATCTGTCCTGTTAAATTAAATCAACTCAATTATTATGTATATTGTTTGTTATTTGGTTCAATTGATCAGAAGAAAGAGAAACTCTCATCAATCTGCTGATCCTGGGGACAGACTTGACCACAGTGAGCAGGTGAGACACACAGTTCAGTCCAATCCTTTCAAACGCCACTATTTCTCACGTCAAACCCTTTTCTCTGTCATGTGAAGATTAAAAACTAGTTATTAAAATCACAGTCAAAACTGCCATTGTAAAAACAATCATCTGGTGTTTGAATTTCCTTCTGGTAATCTATCCATTTAAGCAAATCGCTGAGTGTTATAATTTTCTGTGCTGTGCGGTTTGTTCAACAGTTTTTGCTGAACTATGACACTTGATGCTGCTCTAAGTTTGTTGAGTTGTAACATGTGCTGCTTTAAATCTTGTCAAAGTTTGTGAAAGATTGTATTGATTGGTTCAGATATCTTTAGTGTGGAGCACTGTAATGTGGAGCAGATCACCATTGGGTGTGGCTGTGTAATATGTTGATTTTGCGTTGTTCTGTCTGAGACTAAGTGTGTGTGAGACTGCTGTTCGTAGTCTGTGTCGTTGGGACAAATAAAGTCAGTGTTGGCTGCGTGTGGATGCAGCTCTATAATTAAAGGTTGATCCACAGAGCAGTCATGTTCTTTCATATCTGTATTTAGTGAGTATGTTGCCCTTTGACGTGAATTTGAGGTAATTGTGTTACGAGTTTGGAGAGATAGCGTTGTGTGGCATTGAGTGTCGGTGAGTAGGGCGTGGTGCATCAGCGAGACGGAGAGTTGTGTACTGTTTGTTGGTCGGAACAAGACCAGAGAAAGAAGGGAGTTAGGGGTGTGGCCTATCCCCCTTCCTTCTCGCTCCTTCAAGTTTCTGTGACCCTGACTTTTCTTTTTTTAAGTGCCTCTGTGTCTGTAGACCTGCAGTTGTATTAAAGTGTTACACAATTAAATGATACACACTATACACCCAAAATATAGTGCTAAAAGAGTTTTTATCAATGATTTGCTGACAGATAGTTTTGGGGTCTAGGGATTATATTGTGTGTAGCTCGACCTCTAAATAAATGATGTTACACAACTTGTTTCGACCAAACTTGGCTGCAGTACGTGAACATCCAGCTCCCAGATGTAGTCTTATCTGGACACAACCGATGTGAAAGTGCACACAAGTGGCTCACATACACACTAAGTGAGAAGTTTGTAGTGTTAGTGTTTGGAATTCAAACTGAAGACCTTCCCTCCTTTTGGTTTTTAGTAGAACCACATGTTTCCTGTCCTTGAAACACGTCTGGTGTAGAAGGAGGCGCTTTAAATAAATCAATAGCTGCTATAGTTGGACTCTAACGTTGTCCATACTGCCACATGTACAAGATTCAAAAGCAAATTTGTGTTTGCAGCGTCTACCCAATGAGTCTGAGGAAAACTGTGACCTTCACTATGCCAGTGTCCACTTCATGAAGAGTCAGACGGATCCCATCTACTCCCACGTCGGATCAGCTGAACCCAGCAAACACAAGGAGGCGGAGGAGGTTGCGTACGCTTCTGTCAACTTTAACAGATCTGCCCCGAGGTGAGCAGCTCTTCATTCAGGACCATTATCCTCACTAACACCACAAAACATCATAAACAGAGATATATCCTATAGAAGTCATTTGTTTTTACACTTTCATTTTCTTGTTTTGTTTAAAAATGTGTATTTGTTGAAGGAGACATATTCTGCTCATATTCAGTTTGATCATTTTAATTAGTGTTGTGACTTTAAAATGTTTAATGTTCAGAAAACATCACTTTCCTCAGACTGTCTATTGCTGCAGCTCCTCTTTTCAGCCTCTGTCGCAAACACTTGGTTTTAGCTCCTGTCTCTTTGCGCCCCCTCCTGATAATGCCCAGTCTGCTCTGATTGGTCACCCGGCCCACTCTGTTGTGATTGGTTAACCACTTCCTGTGCGTGTAGGAAATCCTCCACCCTCACTTTACGAGGGACACATTCAATCTCAAATCATTTCTTATAGTTTAACTATCGTTTCCGTGGTGAACGACATGTTTGTTTGAACCCGTGTGCAGCGGGCTCTCGTTTGGTGGGTGTGTCAGAGGTGTTCCCCAATCAGCAGCGACTGTTTTAAAAAGGCAGTGACACAATGGATTCTAAAGTTCTCTACAGATGCTGGTGTTAGAAGCTGCTGTTCCAGACGACGGAAGCAGAGACTGTGACATTCAGCCTGTATTGAAGCATTCAACACGTATTTTAACCCACATCATCTACCTCCGAGATGTTTTCCACGAGAACGTCAAGAATGACCTCCTCCGCTAACATTGTTGCAACACTTCGTAACACAATGTGTTCAACGCACCACTGTTTACGTTTAAATACTGCTTATGCTACGTTTGCTACAGCCCTGGCTTCTGCCGATGATGCAGAGGTACGGGCGGGACTACTGGTGAGGTGTTTCAGGAGCTTCATGTTTTCTGTGGGGCAGAGGAGCTCGTTTTACCAGGAGAGGAGCTCAGACTTTGGGCTTTTTAACTTTGCAGAACTTTGAAACTCAATATGTCTCCTTTAATGCTACGTCTCCATGACCTCCTGATCATTTGTTTGTTTTATCTCCTTTCAGAACCAGAGGTCAGGACACTGGAGAGGATCCAGCTGCATTGTACAGCACAGTCAAAAAACCTCCTGCTGTTTAGACCAACGTCTGGAAATCACCTTAGTCCCGATGGAAATATCTCAACAGCTGCGGGATGGATTTGAATAGAAGTTCATACAACTGTTCATGGTCCCCACAGGATGAATCCTACTTTGGTGACAGGCAGACTCCAGCATCATTGTTGAAGTGAATGTTCAGTTTTAAGTGACTTGTCTTGACAGCTAATGGATAAATTGCCCGAGGATGAATCCAAACGACTTCGCTGACTCGACTTTTATCTGAAATATATCAGCAACTTGTAGAAGTTGTTCAAAACGCCACATTTAGCCTGAATGAAAAATATCAAACATTTTATAACTTGCAGCTTCAAACATGAAATTATCTGCGGTGTGTGTCAGACGGTCGACAAACTGTAAACTTGTAATTAACTTTTTTCTATTCATAAAATAATCAAAATAAGCATTATTAGTTAGTTGTAGTGTGACACTGCTGCCACTAGATGGAAGTAAAGAGTTTTACTGATAAAACCACAGAGAGGATTCTGTCTCTTTCACTTCTTTCTGTTTCTACACTATTGTTTCCAGCGTTTCCATCATCAGCCGATCAGTAGTTGTACTCATTTCCTCTGAGGACTGGAGGGACCACGTCTCATGTGGATGTGAGCTGCTACTTACGTGATGAACACCTTTATCACGTTATCACGATCATTAAAGGTCTTTTTTTATTCTGTTCATATATTTTTAATTTTACCTAAAATGTGAAGCTCATTTGTTCTAATTTGCTTTTGATTTGAAACTCTTACTATATTTTAATCTCACTTACAGTATTAATGGCAGTTTATTTTCCAGTTCAATTTTAAATCTTTCTTTAATTTGTCTTTTTCATGTCAATCTTTATTGCATCTTAATGAGACACTGAACAGATGAGATTAAAAACAGCCCAGTTTCTCTCAAGTCTCCTTTAATTTGATTTTCTTGTGTCAGTGAGATGTTGTGATGTGGATGATAC
>NC_061484.1:28508329-28575147 GCF_022539355.2 Hippoglossus stenolepis
GTTATCTTAAAAGTCAAAGTCTCTCTCTGCTCTCTCTCTCTCTCTCCTCTCTCTCTCTCTCTCTCTCTCTCTCTCTTCCTCTCTCAAACTGAAACAGTCTCTCTCTCTCTCTCTCTCTCTCTCTCTCTCTCTCTCTCTTCTCCGTCTCTCTCTCTATCTCCGTTCTTTCTCTGGAGGAGTTTTCTAGTTCATGTTTATTTCTTTCCTCCCATCTAGAAGAAACAAGTCCTTCACACAGCGTGAGTGCGGTGAGAGACCAGAAGACAGAGCGCAGGTAAATGAATAGTTTCATTTCAAAGCATGATCTCCACTCTTCAGGCTGCCTCATTAACCGGTGGCGTTCTGCATCATTGTGATTTGATGAGAAGGTCAGACCATGAATGTCTTGGGAGATCATATTCCTTCTCTAACAAAAGCTTACGCTCCATAAGAGAAACTGACTGGATCTCTTATGCCTCTGTGCCGGCGACAGCCAATGGCGGGCGTTATGTTACAGGTTGTCCGTCTGTCCCGATGGCGACTGTGGAGGTCAAAGTCAAGGTGACTGCTGACCTCCTGAACCATTTTATCCTCATGAACAGATTGAAGATCATTTCAGAATTTGGCACAAATGTTCACTGGCCTCATGAATGACCTGATTGGTCAAGGTCAAGGCCACAGCGGCCACACCAACATGTTTTGGGCCTTTTAATTTATGATATCTCAAATCTACTGCCTTTAAGAGATTTCTTGAAACTTTGACTTAAAGATGAACAGATTGGATTTTTACGATGGTCTCATATGGGCAAGAAATAAATGTGAATATTAGGCTTTGCTGTGGAGGCGCACAACCGAAGGGCAGTAATTCTGAATTAGGGAGTAAAATGTAGAGTGAATGTTTAGTGGTGACACCGGGTTCATCTGTTAGAAGATGAGCTGGTCGCAGCAGGGGAAAAACAAGCTCAAGATCACTGCTGCATCACAGTTTGATTCAGCAGAGTAGGATTAGGCCCACAACAAGAGAAACTCAGAACCCAACAAAGAGGATTAAAGTAGACACAGATTCCAGCCACAGTCCCAGCTAGTTATTTTACTGTACGACCAGATTTCAGCTACGGCACACACAGCCAGCAGGGCCGCACGATGGCGTCCACTACGTAGCGTCTTAGCTACACCCAGAACCGGGCAGATGCCGCCTGCTCCCAGCATGGCTCGAGTTCAACCCCAGAAGAAGCACGAGAGACGAGGAGGAGGAGGCTGAATACAGGCGCTGTTCGATTGACAGTGCAACAGGGTGAACAGCTCACGCGTAAGACATTTTCATCACTACATTTATTGAGGGTTAAAACTGTGGGTGCTTGAGTGGTTTTATTCTGCCCTTCACAGAACAAGACGTAGAAGAAGAGGGAGATGATTCATCTGCAGTGTACAGCACAGTCATAAGCACTGAAGAAACACAACATGAATCTATTGTTTATATGTTAGTTTTACAGCATCCATGAACCAGAAGAAATAAAACATATAGACATGTGCAGTGTTTGTAAGGTTTGTTTTCTTTCTTGATGGGTTAATTAACCCAGATTACAAATTCTCTCACTTCTCACTTTGGAAGCCACGAAGGTAAAGGTAAGAAAGTTGTTCTTCTTCTCCCATAATTGAAAATATTTTAGACTCAACCACGTGTAGAGTTAGCCTCAGGTTAGGCTAACGCTAACCGTAATGTATGTTACCGTCAAAATGTTACAAATAACAATAATATTAACTTCTAAATATTATAAATTGTAATTAGTTGTAACTAATATTAACAGCTAAAAGATTTCTGTCACCCCCTGTTGGCTGGCTGCAGTATTTGTCATAAACACGGCCTCTTCCATGTCAGTGGATGGGACATGGACCAAGCTAAAAACATGTCTGTATACAAATCAAATACGTTTTTCTCAAAGATGGTGCCTGTCACTCTTGGTAGTTCTTCTCACACTGGTGCATCTTCAAGTGTTCATTTTTTAAAAATCATTCATATTCAGTCACAGTCATTGTGCCCCCTACTGGTCACTGGAAGTAACCCTTGTGTTAATTACCCTTCGGTTTACAAGGAATGTTCATGTCGTGTTCTACTCTTGATATACAGCAGCATGGTGCGTGCAGGGTGCTTCTCCGGTGCCACGCAGTGGACACAGGAAGCATGTACACAGCTGCACACTCCGCGCTTGGAATTAACATCTTTCTCAAGCTCGTGCAGTGTCGGACCGGTTGAGAAAAGTAAGCCCTCGTCAACTGGCTGGATCGAGGGGAGCAGGCCTGTTCAACGCTGCTTACAGCTTTAGTTGAGGAAGATTCAGGTTTGGTATGAACAGCCCACTAAAGTCGTTTCTCACACTTTGTAAAATGAAGAAATTCACAGTTTGTACAAACACAAGTTACTTCTTTGTTTTAGTTTAATCTTTCACCATCAGGCTCAGCAAGCACGTAAGTGTAAGAAGGAGGAAGTTGGGGATGTGTTAACAGTTTTAAATTTATCTTTCTCTGACAGAATCTGTCTTTATTCTCAGACTCTTCTGTGTTGTAGGTAGACGTGTCTGTGATGTGACTGAGTTTCATCTTGTGCACATTATTTATCTGTGGACGTTTTTTTTTTTATTGTTTTGAAGTCACAGACGAGCAGCAGCTACTATGAGTGTAACTGCAGCAGCGAGTGGATTTGTTATCCTTCTTCTCACTGTGACAGGTACTGTGCGTCTGCATTCATGTTTCACTCTATTTTACACTCGGACTTCTGATTCACCTGAAGTGAGTTTGAAGAAAGTAAAAATATAAATTAACCATTCATTCATTTTCAGATCACCACCTGTAAAGTGATGAAGAAAGAAAATATGAATGAATTATCATCAGTATTATTTTTGTATCTTTGTTCGATGCAGGAATTGTCATCAGTGTGTGGAGTCATCAGTTGAAATGCTTGGGATACTTGCTCATGGAAATGTGTTTCTTTTCTACAGAAGTAAAAGTAAACTAAGTGTTCTCTGGTGTCGTTATGAATCTGATTCTCTGTGTTACAGTGGTACAGTGTGAGAATGGCCAGGATGTGAGTTACGCTTCTGCTGAGATCTGTGCCTTCAGGATCAACAGTGGACATTACCTGTACCTACATACCCATCACATTTAATAATGCTGATACTACAGTTCAGGAAACTTTCTACGGTTCATTCAAGCGAGTAATGGGATTAACGTTGATCTAAGGACTGATCCGGAGTATTATTCCAGGTCGTGTGGAAGTATCTCTGTGAAAACAACAAGTACACTCTGAGTATCTCTAACCTGACAGAGAGGCGACTCAGCTGTGTACAAGTTCAGTTCACAACAAACCAACCTCATGGGAGTTTAACTGGTTCACCTGGAGTCACTCTGTCTGTCACAGGTAACATTTCATTAGAGTCAGTTTGAAATGTTGGTATGTTGAAATAAAATAACATGTTTGTTCACAGCCCCTCAGCTCAGGTGCATTTGAGGGAGATCAACAGCCAATCCATATTCTACCTGGACAGAGCTGACCTGTCACAGCAGGTGTCAGCTCTGATCATCTTTCCTACGTTTGGTACAATAACAATGAACTTGTTGGACGAAAAAATACTTTCACCTCCAACACTTTAATGCTGAAGACAGCCCTATGCTGTATGCTATAGAAGGACATGAGCATTTCCCTTCTCCTACATTGAGTGGTTACTCCTCTCATGAAGATACAATAATGTGGAAATAATTTAAATTAAACTTTAACAAATAATACAGACAGTGTTTTGAGACTGTATTCTCATCCTGTGTGTTAATATGGGCTATCCTTCAGATGCTCCCAGCCTCCCTCTGTGTCAGTGAGTCCCTCTGGTGAGATCATGAGCAGCTCAGTGACTCTGACCTGCAGCAGTGATGCAAACCCAGCAGCCCTAAATACACCTGGTACAAGAGAAGTGGAGATAAGCAAGTTCAACCTCTCCAGTGAAGAGACAAGAGATTTGTCCTCAGCTCAATCCGGTCGTCAGACTCTGGAGGTATTACTGCACAGCTAGAGAATGAGCTGGGAAGGAGTTCAGCAGACATGCTGTACTGTGACATGTGAGTGGAAACACAGGTTATTAAGTGAAGATATATTGAATCAGTCCCATTCTTTGTCCTTTACATTTTAAATGTGTGCAGATATGGGTGGTTTGACTTCTGCCCCCATAAATATTCACAGTCAGACCATCAGCAGCACAAAGGAATCCACCCAGCGTCTATTCAAAACATCCATAAAGCTTTCACCATCCTCAGTAAACTTGAAAATATTTCAGCCCCATGTGCACATTCATGTGAGCAAACAGCTCTCAGCAGACAGACAGTGGTGAAAACAAAGCCACACTCCCTGTGCACACGTCACACATACACCTCCCAGCAGGGGAGCAGTGGCTCATTAACATTTTTAAGAGACACGTCCACAAACAGGCCACTCTAGACAGGGCTCTTCACCGTTTTATTAGAAAAAACTCTGTCTAATTGTGGAAAAGGGTCATAATATGTCACGTTTAAGTCCACGTTACAAACTGGACTATGGTTTGAAATCTGTGGACATTCAGGAGTCTCGAAACAGTAGTGCAACAGGAAATCATTGAAAAACCTCTCACTTAACAACAAGAAGAATTTACCTGTGTCAGTTTAACAACCTTGCTGTTGTAACTCAGTGACTCCACCCACCTGAGCACCTTTGACTTTAACACATCATATCATATATGTCCCCAAATGTTAAACACAATGCTCTGTCATCTGTTATATCTCATTCTGTTTTCACACATACAGACGCTCCAAAGCCTCCTCTGTGTCAGTGAGTCCTCTGGTGAGATCATGGAGGGCATCTCGGTGAATCTGACCTGCACCAGTGCCCCAACCCAGCAGCTAATTACACACCTGGTACAGAGGCCCCGAACTCTGCTTCAGGACCAGAGGGCGTTTATACGTCTCTCCTCCATCAGCTCTGGGGACAGGGGGTCTACTCCTGTAAGTCTGAGAAATCAGTACGGACCGGATCAACTCCCACGTCTCTACGTGACGTCCAGTGTGAGTAGAAAACATCCACATATCCATGAAACCCAGCACTGTCTCGCAATCTTACAGAAGGTTCCTGGGTCCGCCCCCTTATCTGGATTCACACCAAACTTTCTGATTCTTCCTGACCGTACCTCATCCTACCTTCAAGTTTCATGCTAATCGACTTGGTAGTTTTTGTGTAATCTTGCTTAAAATCAACAACCAACAAACAAACGGACTGGGGTGGCTCATCTGTTGTTGCATAGCTACACTATATGGCGTCATTTTCTAAACTCATAGTAATGACATTCCCATCATATGATCATAGATTATTTTCATGTATATAAGCTTCAGGTCGTCTCTATAGTCTATTAGAGGCAGGAATACAGCAGATAGGCAGTTTTAAGGATGCATGATGTAAATCTTGTGATGGAAATTCATCTTGAGATTTGAAATAATGAAATTCTCAGACTGGAGTTGCCTTTGAGTCTTTATAATAGTACTTTATACTATTTAATAGTAAGCTCTGCAGAGGATTTACACAGCAAAGCACAGGTGCTCAAATGGAACTAGCCACTTGAAGTTCACAAAAGCCAGAACTTATACAAGAAGGCATTTCATAAACATAATATGAAAAAGACATGAAAGACATGAGATCATCTGTGTCTGTCCATCTGCTGCTTAGCAGTTGGAAGAAAACATCACCAAATAAGGGCATGCACTGTTGATCAGGTCATAGCAGTGAGACCGCCAGATAAGGGGTTCCATCCTGTCAGGTAGACAGTATCACAGCAGTTAGACACCTGGTCAGGGGATTTCCACTACACTTTCCCTTTGATCATCAATAAATACGGTCACTAACGAGAATAATAGAACATCACCATCAACATCAATCATGAAGTGTCTCCGAGTCTTTTTTCTTCGCTTGTCATTGGGTCACATCACCGCTAGGCGGGGTTCTTCAGGCGCCGAACATGGAAGACCGCAACAAGTCGCGCTGCTCAGTTTCATGGAAGAAAGTTATTTCTATGTTGGCTGGCTTTTTAATGAAATCTTGCGAAGAATGGTAAATAACATATCATCATTATTGCATTTCAATTTGGCATATCATTCGTTCAAAGTAAACAGCAGCCCAAAGTCATCAAAAGCGATAAGCGACGCCGCGATATCAAAATCAAATATCAATCGGCTTTTTAGTGCTGTCAATCAAATTGATATCTTAAATATAAGCAACCATCAATATAAATTCCTGGGCTTCAAATTAAAGCATCATAAAATGAAGTTGAAAGGATAATTGCAGTAGCTGTTTTGTCAGTGAAATCATTAAAGAGCATATAAGCTGGGGGAGAAAATAACATGAGCCTAAGGTTGAGTATCGTCATCAGAACCATCTGTGCTGTCGGTGTCCAGGTAGGGAGGGATGGGAATAAGTTGCGGATCAAAGGGACTGAATGCTTTATCTTTTGTCTAGTCAAATTTGCATGTGCTGGATGGTTCTGAGAGGACACCGTGGAAAAAGACAGTTCGTTAGATCATCAGAGACTTTTATAGGGAGTGCATCTAGACAGAATAATGTACCAAAACAATAATAGAGGAAGTCATGGAGTAACTACGTGTAGGCCTCTCAGGCCAGACAACCCTGGATGTGAAATGGATGCCATGGCCTGTCCATAGTCTCAGTTATCAGGCAGATTTCTTCTGTGTTGTGGCAGAACGCTCGTGTGGTTAATCATACAACACTCTCGGTGCTTCTCAACCTGTGGAAGCTGTCAGTGTGTATGCTTTCAGCTGAAGGTTGGCTGGTCAGATGGAGACTGGTACTGCGTTTGCAGTGGCTGGCGTGGATCCAGGTGGCTCTTTCAGCAACTTTTCACTGCTGTATGTGGGTTGTAGGCAGTACCTGGTAGGGCCCTTGCCACCTGTGTCTGATGTCTGAAAGAGAAGAAGTCAGAGTTAGAGCAATAGGACAACATATCATGATCACACAAGTCTGTGGATGGAGGCGGAGAAGACGGAGGATCACACCAATGTGGGGTTCGTTTTCTCATCCTCATGTACATCAGCACCAGAGGCAGGACTTTGCAAGACCTGTGCCTTCACAGCACTTTGCAAGTTTAGTTTTGAGTGTGCCGTTCTCTCGTTCCACAGTTCCACCACTGGCTGGATGATGTGCACAGTGTGTTAAGCACATCCATGAACAGATGAGAACCGAGTTGTTTGACAGCTTCGTTCTGAAGTGTCTGCCATTGTCACTGGAAATTCTGCTAGGAATTCCCCATCATTGGAATAATGTCTCTTAACAGTGCAAAATGGCAGACAGAAGATCTGTGATGGACCGTGGTGTGCTATCTTTTTACCAGAAGATTTGAGGGCGTTTTCTGCTGTTGCCCAAAGTGCCAAAATCATGAGTTACACCCGAACGCATATCTGGAGTCAGTGTAGACTGTGAGTGTTTTACCAGTAGCCAATTTGCATGCTTCCATGAGTGCAATGAGCTCTGCTGCCTGGGCTGAGAGGTGATGAGAAGAGAACTCGAGAGGAGAACGTTATCTGAACAAACAGAAAAACCAACACAGTTAGTACCAGAGACAGGGTCACGTGAGGCGGACCCATTGACATACAGAATCAAGTCAGAGTTAGAAAGAGGTTCGTCAGAGGTCAGGTCATTAGGGCACTGGACTTGAAGTTCAGCCACACAGTTGTGTTCTTCCCGTCATCCGGAAGCAGAGAATGGCGTGGCTGGGTTCAAAGGATTGAACAGCGTTTCACTGTGATGTTGGGCATGTCAAGAGGGAACAGTGTGATACCTCAACTGTGAGCAGCAGAAGATGTAGAGTCTTCTGTTCTGTAAGAATAGGGCACAGCATGAGGAACAGGAGTGTCAAGTCCAAAGTAACCTACTATGTCTCGTGAGGCAAGGACAGCTTATTTTTTTTTCACAGGCGGCCACTGCACACGCCAAACAACGTGATGACTGCCACGGATCAAGTTCGGCGGAGAAGTAGGCGACAGGCGATATTTTGTCACCATGAGACTGAAGACGGAAGTCATGCGTGGTCTCATCACAGCCTGAACAAGGTGTCCAGGGTTAGGGAGGCAAGAGTGGGAGATTGCTGCAGCGTCTTCTTCAGTGTGACAAATGCCTCGACTGCCTCTAGATCCAAGCAGCTCAGAATTCCGTGAGAATAGAGTGAATTTGCCATGGTATAGAGCACCTAAAGGGCTTCAGAAGAGCAAAGTCCAGGAATGAGCGTTCTACAGAAAGTGCATGTGACGATGAATGAGCATAAGTTGTTTTTCTTCGTCAAGGGTTTAGGCATGTTAACAATAGCTTCTACTCTCTTATCAGACAGGGTTGCCATCTTTGGTGATGACATGACCCAGAAGCGTGACAGTTGTTGTACAAAGCGTGGTTTGCTGAGGCTGACTTTATGGCCCTCCACGAGCCAGATGTCTCAGCAAAGCGATCGTATTGTTTCACATTGCTCCTGTGTGGGACTGGCAATTATTAGATCATCAACATATTGCAAGAGAGCTGAACCCGGAGTAAGGGATGAGGGTTCAAGACTGTTCCTGAGAGCCTGATTGTATAATGATGGAGAGTTGCAGTAGCCTTGACACTTTAGGCGTGTGAGCGTGTAGGCCTTGTTTTCCAAAATTAAAAGCTAACCAGTACTGGCTGTCCCTGTGGACAGGAACACAAAAAAGCATTGGATAAGTCTACAACCCGAAAACCACGCTGCATTAGACGGAATTTGGGAAGCAGCGTGTATGGAGTGCGGGAACAATATGCTGTGAGCAATTACAGCATCATTCACAGCCTTCAGATCCTGCACAGCTTTCCACTCCAGTAGGATTTGACCTTTGTCTCTGATCTTCTTAACTAGGAACAGTGGAGTGCGGACCGATGAATCTCAGGGCAGGGGACAATTACACCCAGCCTGCAAGGATTCAAAAACAGGGCGTATCCCTCCTGCTTTCTGTCTGAGTGGATATTGTTGTTTACATGGCCTATAATCAGATTTTGGGTGATTTTTGCCCACATTATGTTTGTCCTTTGCCCACAGTGTTTCAGGCAGATCTGAAAGCAAAGGAGGAGAAACATCAGAGGGTTGGACAGCATTGCATAAGAATGAAGGGTGATTTTCAGTCACAACAAACAGTGATGGCTGGAGAACAGAAGGTTGGGTGTGCAGATCAAATGCACTCAGACTGGGTGAATGCATTACATCAGGCGTGGTTGTGGGTTTGCCAACCAATGGCAGCCTGGCATGATCTGGCAAATGGGCCTAGAGTGCCCTCTGCGGTCATCATGGGACTTGGAGAAGCGAGATGTGAGGGCTGGAATTCGAGGCGAAACAGTGCCATCTGTTGGTCAGTGTGAGTGAGACGGAAGCTGCACTTCTGGAACCAGACCAAAAATATTGGACACTTTCAGAGAATCATCAGGAAAGGCAAAAACAGAGATTCACTAAACGTGATCTGCTGTGTCTGTATGTAAAGTGCAATGCAATGAATCAATGTGCATAAAATCAGAAAAAAGGGGTGACAGAGACCTGACCTGGAGAGCAGATCAGTGGAGGCATTTATAGGAAGTTGACACTGATATACAATGGCTGCTCAGAAGATGTGGTCTGTGACATTGTGAAGAAGAATTGTGCATAACTGTCCTCCATCAGGGAGGATACTTGCGGTGAGGCCTAACACAATCATCAAATCTCTTTTCAATAGATTAATTGGGCAACAGGAGACAACAGAAAATCATATTTCAAACCTTGCTGGGATGTTTGTCAAACTGAGCGGCGCATTTGAGAGGTTTTGTAGAATTTTCTTTACATTGGCACCACTGGCACCTTGAGAGAGAATATAAAGCGACCACTCATCTCTCCCAGAGTTGTGGGCAAATCTGACATCTAACACAGAATAACCTGCACCAGAGTGGGGCCATGAAATTAAGTTTGTGACCGTTAACACAGTTCGAGTTAGGCATTTTCTTAAAAGCATCACTATTGTATAACATAAGGCCACAAAGTTGTGTTTGCTCTGGTGTGCGGTGGTTTGCTTGGCTTGATTTCTTCATTGCTGGAGCTTTTGTGTGTGTATGTGCGGTTAGAATTACAGCATTTTCTTCATTGCAGTAGCATGTATGTATCTGTGTTTTCACTTCCTTTCTCTGATCCTCGGCTAAGGGTAGATTGGTCGTCTCCCCCCACGTCTGCCCCCTCCTCACTTTCTGTAGTTCAATCGGCAGTGATTCTTGTCTCCCCTCCTCTCACTGCTTTCAGAGCAGTCCTGGCCCAGTGTGAAAACCTCCCCACGGCGTGTGAGGAAATCTCTACGGTTTCGCCTGGTTGTTGTTTGCACCCGATTATTTTGGACATCAATTTATTGGGGAAGGCGGTCCTCCCAGGGCGTTGAGGAGTGTGTTGAGCGATTGACATATGCTGCGTCGCGCATCATCCCGGTCTGGTGAAGTCAGACGGAGGTCTCCCCCCACAGTGCGACCAGGACCTTATCTTTTGCAAAGTCAGTGGGGCCTAAAGATGAGGAAGAGGAGTGGGCGTCATCATTCAGTCCTCCCGCTGCCCCGTCTCCATAGACTGGGAGAGCAGTGGGTGGAGTCTGAATGGGCCTGATCGTTGATTGGTGGAGTCTGGTCTCTGCACATCATATGGAGGAGGTTTTGTAAGTAGGTGAGGAAGGAAGGCAGGCGTCGAGGATAGGACTGCCACACCCTGTAATGGAGAATGCAGAGATCTATATGATTTCTTTTCAACTTTCTCAGTTTCCTTTATCAACCTTAGCCATCTGTTTAAATGTTTTTTTCTGTGCCTACCTCCCCTCTTTCCCACATTTCAGACACTTTCTTATTATCTTCTGTCTTTCACATTAGAGCCTTGATTTATTTATTTCTTTTTCTTTTTTCTATTTTGTTGCTTTTTAATTCTTCCTCTTTCTCGAGAGTTCTCTCTTAAAAGTTTAATTTTTTAGAGCAATGAATGACCGTTGAGGAAAAAGCAAAGTCTCTGAGGCCATATTGGAAGAAAAATGTCACACTTTCCCACGTCCTCACTCTCATCACAATTTCTACATCCTTATCAATTAAGTGTATGAAATCGTACTCATGCAATTTCCGCTTGGGCACTCAATTTTAAGACTTGGGCAATCTCCATAAATCCTTGTTTCTTTCTCCGGCAAAACAGGAAAAAAGCCCAACAAGGATGATTGCCACAGGACAGGTGGTTAACATCATTAATCCACAATAATCCAGAGAGAATGACTAATACACCCGTTCCAAATAAAACCCTTTAAATATATTATTTCTTATGTTTGATTTTGTATTTGAGAAATCATCTAAACAGTCATGAAAATCCAAATTTCAACATCTCACCAGATATAAAATGACCAAGGGTCTTTGGATCCTGTGAAGAAGGTCAGACCCAGATTATTTGGCCCTCTCTTCTCTTAACTATTGGAGGTAGAGGCAGAGAATTTTCTCTCTGGATGATCAGCCACCGAAAACTACAAGGTCCAGGCAGTCACCTCAAGGGATCCTGTTGACGCCAAGTTTGTGATGGAAATTCATCTTGAGATTGAAATAATGAAATTCTCAGACTGGAGTTGCCTTTAGTCTTTATAATGAATAAGCTCTGCAGGTTACACAACAAGCCATGAGTGCTCAAAGTGGAACTGGCCAAGTTCACAAAAGCCAGAACTTATCTGAAGGCGTTTCATAAAACATAATATGAAAAAGACATGAAAGACATGGAATCATCTGTGTCTGTCCGTCCGCTGTAGCAGTTGGAAGAAAAGCATCACCAAATAAGGGCATGCCCTTTGATCAAGGTCATAGCAGTGAGACACTGCCAGATAAGGGTTCCATCCTGTCAGGTAGACAGTATCACAGCAGTTAGACACCTGGTCAGGGGGATTTCCACTACACTCTCTAACTTCTTTGTGACGTTACTCATAAGTCATCTATCCATTATATGATGGGGAATAATGTTCTGATCAGTATATGATTTAGTCTCTCTGCTATTTGTGGAAATATCTTGGAAAATGTGTCTTTTGGGTCAAATCTTTGCTCATCTTGACCTCTGACCTTTGATGATCAGCTGCAAAAGTTAATATTCACTATAATATTCAGTAAGTTTTAGTTCATGTGTTGGGTTATTTTGTAGAATTCACACTACGGGCTGAAAACAAAACCCTCAGTACCTGCTTCTGTCTGCTGGCACCCAGGTTAATAATGATCATCTATATTTAGTAGCACTTATCAAAACCAGAGATTGAAAAGTTCTTCCACTTTGGATTCCATGAATATTTCTGAGTTGATTTCATGATCTTGCATGTTTTTTACAGACGCTCCAAAGCCTCCCTCTGTCAGTGAGTCCCCTCCTGGTGAGATGTGGAGGGCAGCTCGGTGACTCTGACCTGCAGCAGTGATGCTAACCCAGCAGCTAATTACACCTGGTACAAGGAGAACCAAACTCTGCTTCCAAGGACAGGCGTTTATCGTCTCTCCTCCATCAGCTCTGGGGACAGCAGGGGTCTACTCACACAAGTCTGAGAATCAGTACGGACGGATCAACTCCACGTCTCTACATAGGCGTCCAGTGTGAGTAGAAAACATCCACATGTCTGAAACCCAGCACTGTCTGCAATCTCTTACAGAAGGTTCCTGGGTCCGCCTTATCTGGATTCACACCAAACTTTACTGAGTTCTTCCCTGACGTACCTCATCCTACCTTCCAGGTTTTCATGCTAATCGGCTCAGTAGTTTTGTAATCTTGCTTAAATCTAACAACCAACAAACAAAGGGACTGACTTTTACAGCCTACACCCCGCTCCTTTTCATTCACAGAACCTTAAACCATCAATACTCAAGTTTTAGATGTGTCACAGCTGTATATCAAGCCCATCATGTACATAGACAATACTGACTTTGACCAACAGCATCACCTGGCAAATGACTATTGTGGTTGTCAGCTGAAATCATGAAGCACCTGACACAAAAACTAGGTCAACAATTTTGTGCTAATAATTTTTCTGGACAATTTAAAGTACAGTAAGTGAAGAGAAATCTAATCGTCCATTCTTTGTCCTTCACATTTTTAAATGTGCAGATATGGGCGTTTGACTATGCCCCATAAATATTCACAGTCAGACCATCAACAGCACAAGAGAATCCACAGCACATCAGTTAAAAACATCCATAAAGCTTTCTGCATCCTCAGTAAACTTGAGATATTTCCTTCCCTGTGCACATTCACATGTGAGCAAGCAGCTCTCAGCAGACAGACAATGGTGAAAGCAAAACCCTGCTCCTGTGCGTCACACATGCACACTCCAGCAGAGGAGCAGTGGCTCATTAACAGTTTAAGAGACACGCCCACAAACAGACCCTCTGAACAGGGCTCTTCACGTTTTATTAGAAAATAAACTTGTCTTTTATTCAGTCAGAACATGAGACAGGTTTAGCAAACACTTCTGACAAAAAGTTGTTTTTGTAAATGTTTATCTACCTTTAAATGATTTATTGAAATGATGTGAAAGTAAGTGTTTCATCATGAACTTTCACCTGGATTGAGATCAGCACTCATTGGGATCAGCCTCTGCAGTTTTCCTCGCTGTGACTCTCCTCTCCGTGTTCCTACTGAATCAGGTGAGCAATCTGTTCCACTAAAGCTTTATGCAGTAAGGTTCCTGAGAAATCTGTCCTGTTAAATTAAATCAACTCAATTGTGTAACATGTTGTTTTCTATTTGGTTCAATTGATGAAGAAGAAACTCTCAGCAATCTGCTGATCCTGAGGACAGACTTGACCACCCAGTGAGCGGAGTGAGACACAGATTCAGCGTCCAATCCTTTCCAGCGCCACTATTTCTCCGCGTCAAACCCCTTTCCTCTGTCATATAGAAGTTAAAACTAATTCAAATACATTCAAAATTACATTGCAAAAACAATGTCTGTGACTTCATGCAGCGATATCTGCAAGCTTTAATGACTTCTTTGATATTCTGTTCTTTAACACCTTAAGATTTTTTCATTTCATGACCTTGATACCTCCTCTAAGTTTGTTGGTTTGCTGCTTGCCACTTCTTTGATCTTATGAAGACGGAAAAGTTGCTTATTGATTGGTTCAGATATCTTTAGTTTGGAGCACTGTAATGTGGAGCAGATCACCATTGGGTGTGGCTGTGTAATACCTTGATTTTGCGATGTTCTGTCTGAGACTAAGTGTGTGAGACTGCTATGACCCAAGTAGTCTGTCGTTGGGACAAATAAAGTCAGTGTTGGCTGTGTGTGGATGCAGCTCTATAATTAAGGGATTGATCCACAGAGCAGTCGTGTTCTTTTCCTTATCTGTATTTAGTAGTATGTTGCCCATTTACGTGGATTTTAGGTAATTGTGTTACGAGTTTGGAGAGATAGCTGTGTGGCATTGAGTGGCGGTGAGTGAGGGGCGTGGTGCATCGGCGAGACGGAGAGTTGTGTACTCGTTGCTGTCAGACAAGACTGAGAGAAAGAAGGGAGTTAAGGGGGTCGTGGCCTATCCCCTTCCTTCTTATCCTTCAAGTTTTCTGTGAGCCTGACTTTTTCTTTTTAAGTGCCTCTGTGTCTGTAGACCTGCAGTTGTATTAAAGTGTTACACAATTAAATGATACACACATACACCCAAAATATATAGTACTAAAGTTTTTATCAATGTTTGCTGACAGATAGTTTTGGGGTATAGGGTTATATTATTAATGTAGCTCGACCTCCTAATTAAATGATGTTACACAACTTGTTTCGACCAAACTTGGCTGATCGTGAACATCAGCTCCCAGATGTAGTCTTATCTGGACACAACCGATATGAAAGTGCACAAGTGGCTCACATACACACTAAGTGAGAAGTTTGTCGTGTTAGTGTTTAGAATTCAAACTGAAGACCTTCCCTCCTTTTGGTTTTTAGTAGAACCACATGTTTCCTGTCCTTGAAACACGTCTGGTGTAGAGGAAGGAAATTGGTTTAAATAAATCAAAAGCTGCGAAAGTTGGACTCTGCGTTGTCATACTGCCACATGTCAAGATTCAAAGCAAATCTGTGTTTGCAGTGTCTACCCAATCCAGTCTGAGGAAAACTGTGACCTTCACTATGCCAGTGTCCACTTCATGAAGAGTCAGACGGATCCTGTCTCCTCCAACGTCGGATCAGCTGAACCCAGCAAACACAAGAGGCGGAGGAGGTTGCGTACGCTTCTGTCAGCACAACAGATCTGCCGGGTAAACAGCTCTTCATTCAGGACCATTATCCTCACTAACACCACAAAACATCATAAACAGAGATATATCCTATAGAAGTCATTTGATTTTACACTTCCATTTTTCTTATTTTGTTTAAAGTATGTATTTGTTAAAGGAGACATATTCTGCTCATATTCCAGTTTGATCATTTTAATTAGTGTTGTGACTTTAAAATGTTTAATGTTCAGAAAACATCCTTTCCTCAGACTGTCTATTGCTGCAGCTCCTCTTTTCAGCCTCTGTCTCAAACACTTGGTTTTAGCTCCTGTCTCCTTAAGGCCCCCTCCTGATAATGCCCAGTCTGCTCTGATTGGTCACCCGGCCCACTCTGTTGTGATTGGTAGACCACTTCCACCTAGTGTATGAAATCCTCCACTCTCACTTTACGAGGACACATTCAATCTCAAACATTTCTTATGGTTTGCTAGTTTTCCGTGGTGAGCGACATGTTTGTTTGAACCCGTGTGCAGCGGGCTCTTGTTTGGTGGGTGTGTCAGAGGTGTTCCCCAATCAGCAGCGACGCTGTTTTAAAAAGGCAGTGACACAATGGATTCTAAAGTTCTCTACAGATGCTGGTGTTAGAAGCTGCTGTTCCAGGCAATGAGAAGCAGAGGCTATGACATTCAGCCTGTATTGACATTCAACACGTATTTAACCCACATCATCTACCTCGAGATGTTTTCCCACCGAGCGTCCAGAATGACCTCCTCTTGCTAACATTGATGCAACACTTCGTAACATACGTAACACAATGTATTTCAACGCACAACTATTTACATTTAAATACTGTATGCTACGTTTGCTACAGCCCTGGCTTCTGCCGATGATGCAGAGAAGTACGGGCAGGACTACTGGTGAGTGTTTCAGGAGCTTCATGTTCTCTGTGGGGCAGAGGAGCTCGTTTTACCAGGAGGAGCTCAGACTTTGGGCTTAACTGCATAACTTTGAAACTCAATATGTCTCCTTTAATGCTACACGTCTCCTTGACCTCCTGATCATTTATTTGTTTTATCTCCTTTTTCAGAACCAGAGGTCAGGACACTGGAGAGGATCCAGCTGCATTGTACAGCACAGTCAAAAAACCTCCTGCTGTTTAGACCAATGTCTGGAAATCACCTTAGTCGATGGAAATATCTGTAGCTGCGGGATGGATTTGAATAGGATTCATACAGCTGCATGGTCCCCACCAGGATGAATCCTACTTTGGTGACAGTCAGACTCCAGCATCATTGTTGATGAATGTTCAGTTTTTAGTGACTTTGTCTTGACAGCTAATGGATAAATTGACTTGGTGACTAGAGCTTTTTATGAAATATATCAGCAACTTGTAGAAGTTGTTAAAAGCATACATTTAGCCTGAATAGAAAAATATCAAACATTTTATAACTTGCAGCTTCAAACATGAAAATATCTGCGGTGTGTGTCAGGCCAGTCGACAAACTATGGCTTGTAATTAACTTTTTCTATTCATAAAATAATCAAAACAAACATTATTATTTAATTGTAATGTAACACTGCTGCCACTAGATGGTAGTAAAGAGTTTGACTGATAAAACCACAGAGGATTCTGTCACTTTCACTTCTTTCTGTTTCTGCACTATTGTTTCCAGCGTTTCCATCATCAGCCGATCAGGAGTTGTACTCATTTCCTCTGAGGACTGGAGGGACCACGTCTCATGTGGATGTGAGCTGCTATACGTGATGAGCCTTGAATGTGACCGTTAACACAAAGTGAACTGCTGACACCAGATGAGCTGTGTTGCCTCTGGAGTGTCTCTGTTCAAAAGTTGCATCAAATGCATTGATTTCACTTTAGTGTTTTGTGGTATTTCTCATCCGTGTTAAACACGTGAAGAAGAAGGAAGTTAGGTGTGTTTGTCCACCATGTTCACAAGCGGCCATTTCCTCCTGTTTCGTCTCTCTCAGGGTGTGAAGCTCGAATGTTACGAACAGAATAATGTTGTACTGCTGTAGTCCCAGGTTCACTGGAGTTATACAAAAAAAGATTATATATTATCACTTATTCTTCATTAGGATTATTGATTCATCATTATAATATTAGTTTGGTAATTTTAGTAACATAATTAGTTTGTTTGCTGCACCTTTAGAGACTGATGTAAATTATACTTTTTCTTTTTCTTCACAACATTATTCATATTTATAGTCTTGTTTATTTAATTTTATTTGTTCACTCACAACTTCCTCTTTTCTAACTTTGTGATGTACAGTTTTAACAAACAGATTTTCTTTAGGGATCATTAAAGTTATTTTTATTCTCTTCATATATTTTAACATTTAATGTGAAGCTCATTTGTTTCTAATTTGCTTTTGATTTGAAACTCTTGTATATTTTAATCTCACTTACAGTATTAATGGCAGTTTATTTTCCAGTTCAATTTTAAATCTTTCTTTAATTTGTCTTTTTCATGTCAATCTTTGTTGCATCTTAATGAGACACTGAACAGATGAGATTAAAAACATCCCAGTTTCTCTCAAGTCTCCTTAGGGGAAATTTGTCTTTCTTGTGTCAGTGAGATGTTGTGATGTGGATGATACAGGTTTGGTATGAACAGCCACTAAAGTTATTTCTCACACTCGCTGAAACCACAGTTTAATCTAACACCTTCTGTCTCAGGATGCAGGTAGGTGCAAAGGAAGGAAGGTGGGTGTGTGTTTAACAATTTGACTTTCTCAGCCTCTTCTGTGTTGTGAGTAGACGTGTCTGTGATGTGACTGAGTTTCATCTTGTGCACATTATTTATCTGTGGACGTTTTATTGTTTGAAGTCACAGGCGAGGCAGCTACTATAGTGTAACTGCAGCAGCGAGTGGATTTATTTGTCCTTCTTCTCACTGTGACTTGAGTACTGTCGTCTACATTCATGTTTCACTCTATTTTACCTCGGACTTCTGATTCACCTGAAGTGAGTTTGAGAAAGAAAGAAAAAAATATAAATGAACATTCATTCATTTTCAGATCACCACCTGTAAAGTGACGCAGAAAGAAAATATATGAAGGAATTATCATCAGTATTATTTTTTATCTTTGTTTAAAGTTTCTATCGTATAGAGCTCAAAATATTATTATTATTATTATTATTATTATTATTCATTATTCATAAACTACAATCATGTTTGAGTTCCTCTCCTCTCATTAAGATTGTCATCAGTGTGTGGAGTCATCAAGTTGAAATGCTATGGAATGCTGCTCATGGAAATGTGTTTCTTTCTAGAAAGTAAAAGTAAACTAAGTGTTCTCTGAGTAGCCGTTATGAATCTGATTCTCTGTGTTACAGTGTTTAGTGTGAGAATGGCTGGGATGTGATTACACTTCTCAGGATCTGTGCCGTCAGGATCAACAGTGGACATTACCCTGTACCTACACATACCCATCCACATTTAATAACCATGATACTACAGTTCAGGAAACTTTCTAGTTCATTCAAGAGAAGTAGTAATGGGATTTCGTTGATCTAAGGACTGATCGGAGTATTCAGGTCGTGTGGAGTATCTGTGGAAACAACAAGTGCACTCCTGAGAATCTCTAACCTGAGAGAAGGCGACTCAGCTGTGTGCAAGTTCAGGTTCACAACAAACCAGCCCTACTGGGAGTTTAACTGGTTCAGCTGAGTCACTCTGTCTGTCACAGGTAACATTTACATCTGAACATTCATTCATTTATTTCCTACATCTTGTTTGGTTCACTTGAGTGTGTCTGTGCACTTTTAATAGCCATGTGTGTGTTGTCAGTTTGGACTCAAATGAATTCCTTATTCTCACACAGATTTGTGTGCAGGTGAGCAGATCAGTGAGTATGACTCTAATAACTTCCATGCATGCAGAGCTCGGGTGTCAGAGCAGTTGTCGTCTTCTGATCACATCTGAACTTCACGTCTGGTAAGAATCAACACAAGAAGAAGGAAGGAGCATCTTATTCAGATACTTTTTATTCTGCAGACAGTGTTTCCTGTGCTGTTAAAGGACACGAGGATTTCACTCTCCGTCAATCAATGATTCAATCTACAGTATTTCACTAACAGCACCATCTGCTGGAGTATCTGAGATAATGCATTGTACCATAACTTCATGTGTCTTTAAATACTTTTTCCTGCATGGGCACATTGAACTCTTGGGATACTACTGTCAGTACTGACAAACTAGTGTACTAGTACTAGTATTCTCTTGTGTAAATAAAGATTGAAGACATGACTGCTCCCCAGAAGTGAATCCAAGCATTGTGATCGCCCCTGGTATGCTGGCTGCAGTATAGAACATACATCCTGCCTCCTCCATGTTAGTGGGAAGGACATGGACCAATCTAAAAGTCAAATACATTTTTCTCAAAGATGGTTTTGTGTCATTTTAGGTCGTTCTTATCACACTCTGTTGTTCATGTTTCTCATAAGTTGGTTTTAATTAGTTATTTGATAAATGAAAATTAGATTAAACTATGATTGACTGAGGCTGACTCCAGTTAGTCGAGCTCATGTATGGGACCTTGATACTGTAGCTCCATCTCCAGATCACTACTGTGCAGACTGTGGTTCCAAATGTGAAAGATGGCAGCGTTGGTATCCCAAGGATATTTTGGCTTCATTTCTGGAGAGTGGGAGGAAGTGGAGACGTGTGTCCATCTTTAGTCGACTCTGCATAAAAAGATACAGATCATTTCCTCCATATTGGCAGTTTGCTCCATTATAAGGAAACCTTCTGAGTCCCTCATGTTTCTCACCTCAACAGTGTGTTTCTCCTCACTCTGAAGTCTAAAGGGCACTTCCTGGGTTTTGTGAACTGAAAGTTTCCTCATCTTGGCATCGTCATCATCTTAAAATGAAAACCATGCCCAGGTGTTGATTCCTGGAGAAAATACATGGAGTTAGTTTATAAATGTATAAGTTTATCTACTGATTCTCTGATGTGCTCTGTGTTACAGTGGTACAGTGTGAGAATGGCTGGGATGTGAGTTACACTTCTACTGAGATCTGTACCGTCAGAGGATCCAACAGTGGACATTAACTTGCTTTTCACATACCCATCCACATTTAATAACCAAGAAGTTGAAAGTTCTTCACTTTGGTTAATGAATATTTCTGAGTTGGTTTCGCTGATCTTGCATGTTTTTACACCAGACGCTCCAAAGCCTCCCTCTGTGTCAGTGAGAGTCCCTCTGGTAGAGATCATGAAGGGCAGCTCGGTGACTCTGACCTGCAGCAGTGATGCCCTGGCCCAGCAGCTCATTACACCTGGTACAAAGAGGGACGAGGACTCACCAAAAGCATCAGGACAAATCTTCACCATCCACATGAATATCACAGCTGAACATGGTGGGAAATTATCAGTGTGAGGCCCAGAACACAGAAACATTTTAAGAAACATGCACACAAACCGGCAGCAGTGATGCTAACCCAGCAGCTAATTACACCTGGTCCAAGGAGGACGAGGACTCACCAAAAGCATCAGGACAAATCTTCACCATCACTGATATCACAGCTGAACATGGTGGAAAGTATCAGTGTGAGGCCCAGAACACACAAGGACGTAGTAAGGCCACCTTACATCTGACTGTTGGAGCAGGTGATTTTAGGACTCTGTCTTTTACAGCCTACCCCCTCCTTTTCATTGCACCAGAACCTTAAACCATCAATACTCAGGATTTCCAGATGTGTCACAGCTGTATATCAAGCCCATCATATTGCACATGAACAATACTGACTGACCAACAGCATCACCTGGTAAACTGAGTCATCAGTCTAACCACACTGCTAATGTCTCCTGTCTGTTGTCTAGTGAAGTCAGTGATAATCATGAATATCATCAGGCTGACTCTGGTGGTCGTGCTGGTTCCAGTGCTGGTCTGGACTCTGTGGACGAGGTAAAACAATACAAATCCATCAGTTCACCCTCTGTTCTTTTACTGTCTTCTTCAAATGTCTTCAAACACTAGTTTCAGTGTTATGAAGTTCATTCTGTGAAATGTTGTATTTGTTGTTGTTTTCGATTCAGGATGAAGAAAACTCTGAGCTTGAAATCAGAAGCGAATGAAGCTGTGGAGATGATAGAGGTGAGAGACAGTGAGGCCAAAAGAATGACTCCATATCACTGTTTTCATCTCACAATGTTAAAGAAAGAGATAAAACATTTCTTGGATCAGCTACTTTGTCTGAATCTGCCCCAAAATGTAAAAGGTTCTTTCCATTGACCGTATATTAAAATGGACGTAGACTCTGGGTCTAGAAAGTGAAGTGAATGATCCACTTAGAGTCAAACAGACCATAAAGCACCGCAGGCATTGGGGCATGGATACCGTGTGATTGACAGCTAGTACTGGGTGCAGGTCGCAGGTTTAGGTGGGTGGGCAGTGTCCTTGGGCCCAAGTCAGGCTCCACCCCTCTCCTCCAAATATGGTTACTTCTGGTTTCAAAAAACCAAGATGGCGCTGGACAACATGTCAAAAATGGAGGCTTCAAAATGGCAGCTCACAAACCAATGGGTGACGTCACGGTGCGTTGACACTTCTTTCTTGGCCCATGTCCCATCCTTCCACCAAGTTTTGTGGAAATCAGTTTATCAGTTTTTGTGTAATCCTGCTGATGAACAAACAAACGAATGGACAGGGGGCGCAACAACGTTCAAACTATTTTGAATGAACTGTGATTATATGCAGGTTTCATGAATAAAGTCCAGTGAGGCTTAATATTTTCTCATCTCTCCCCCATCAGTCACACAACTGTCCTGAGTATGAGGACGTCGCTGCTGCAGCACAGACAGAAGACACAGAGGAGCAGGAAGACCTGGTGTGAAGCCTCAGGTCAGAGCCACTGTGACAAACACAACCAAGATGGACGACTTCAGAGTACATCCGTACAAGCGAGTTTTACAGAAACCATAGTGTGTAGTTATTAAATACAGGAAATCTGTCCAAGCAACAAAATATCTGAGTGCAAGCGCAGAGTTTGAGCACAAGCAGAGCAAATCTAAGCACCAGCAGGAGCTGTGTGAGTGCAAGCGCAGGGTTTTGAGTAAAAACACCACGAAATCTGAACGTGCAAGTCCAGCTCTCAAACTAAAAGACCACGCTTTTTAATAAAGAGGAAAACACCCACACATTTCCTTTCTACTCATGGTTTCCTGTTTTCTTTTCTCCTCAGGTGCACTGTGATTGGTTGATGAAAGTATGTGAGAGGAAACAGGAAGTATCTCTCTTTCCATCCCCGGTTGCAGCAGCAGCAGTTTGTACAGCATGACCTTTAGAGCAAGAGTATTGTTGTGTTGTTTCTTTTCTTTTCCTTTCTGATGGGTCCAGTCGTCCAGTTTCCGCAGCTTTATTTCTGTGAGCTTTAGTTCTGATGTTGGTTTAGGTTGAAGGAAGATTCTCAGGTCCTACGACCCTTTGTGGGTTGGTGTGTTGGGTTTTCCTTCTCATTTCCCATTTTGCCGGCCTGTTGTTGAAGTTGTTGTCTTTTCTGCAATAAATTGACTTTTTTGGCTGTTACCCTCTGAACTATGTTGGACGTCTTGGTGATGAGCCTTTGAGGCTGTGGTAACACCACGTGACTCATCTCGTGTCTTATACATGATATTAATGTGGTTATTACATGGATAATGAATTATTATGTATCGTGATTTTATGATTCTTTCTTAAATAAATGTTTTTGGTCTTTTGTTTTCACTCCTTATCTATTTGTTTGTTTGTTTTTCAGCAGAATTACACCAGAAAACTAAAAACTGATTTTTCCACAAACTCATCAAATTTGGGCAGGAATCCTGATAAAGGGGCGGAGCCAGGAGCCTGTTTGTATCACTGTCTTTATAATTGTGAGACTGATGAAAACAGTCAGGATTATTTAGAGGACTGGTTTCTATGAGTGATTGAACTCTGGTGCAGCTCGATTGAATTGAGGGAGATTGAATTGATGGAGGCTGGCATGTGCACACATAGACACCAAAGGGGGCTTGAGCCACTGCCCTTTTCCTTCCTCGAGAGAAAGTGCCCTTTTTTAAATACATGAATATTATATTCCTGTTTGCGCACAGCTTCCCTGTCAAACAAATATATTGAAATATAATAAAAACTCTAAATATCAGGTTGGGAGATTAGACTAGTCTCTGTACCTCCTCCCTCCACGTCTCCTGCACAGAGCTGAGCACTGGAGCTGTGGACATTTCTCCATTCTTAGAAGCATCGCGACTCGGACTCTGAATAATTGTAACAGCGCTGCTCCAGGACAGACCTCGTTAAAGTCCGGTCTGTGTCAGAGCCTCTGTCGGAGTCTGCTTCCTCCTCACTCCTCCTCTGACCTGCGCTCACTTTACACTTTAACATTAAACACCAGCACTGATCACAAGTTATCAGGACACCTACAGGACTGACGTTTACTTTGTGTTGGTTTGATTCTCTTTAGAGTTTATGAGACACATGTTTAAACCTGCGACACAACACGAGACGTGATGACAGAGTCAGGACATCAGGTTAAAGTGAGAGAACCATCCGAGTCATGATCCGACATCATCGACTAATAACTAAATACATGTGATTATCAGTTTGTGTGAAGAGGGACAGAGACCAACACACACACACACACACACACACACACACACACAAAACACACACACACACACACATCCTGCAGACAGAAGAGTTCCTCCCACAGATTCCGACGTTACAGTGTTTTAACTTCTTTGTTGCAGAAGAAGCATGACGCCCGTTCATCCAGGAACATAAATATGAATTCAGCAGTTTTTATAAAGTTCAGTTCTAAATGTGATGATTAGAAAACATCAGAGGATCAAAGTCACTTGTTGACCTGCGGAGTAATGGCCTCAGTGCAGTGGAGCTGCTAAGGGGGCCAGGTGGGGCCAGGTGGGGCCACCTAGATACACTAAAGGCAATAATCAGAGTTTGTCCTTTTAAGCTTTAGGTGCAGGACACAAGTCTAAACTGAATGAATGTCCAATCAGTGTGGAGACACTGACCACTGTCACAGACTGACTGTTATACCTTATTTTGTAAGTTACAGCACAACTGTAAGAACAGTAAAAGTCTATAATACTTTTTAAAGCACTTTCTAAATAAAAACAGATTTCATATTTGTCTGACTGATTTTATTAACTGATGAAAAAGCAGCCATGGGACATTGTGGATGTGGAACACTTTGACTTTTAGTTCTCACAATACACCCAGACCACAAAGTTGATCCAACTTGAAAAAGGTAAGTAAATAAATTTACTTCATATCTACTTATTAATTTAATTTAAAAACTGTATTACTTAATTTTGGCAGATTTTTCCAACTTAAAAACGGCAAGTGAAGTTAACTCTCAAAGTAAAACCAGCTAGTCTGATTTAACTGAATAGTTGTGTTTACTCTGGCTACAACCATATAACTGCGTTTCTAAACAAAAACGATCTCTCTCCACGTTCTGCTTGTGCTTTAATGTAGTATCAGACTAATCAGAACAATCAGTTCCAGAGTTGAGGTGGAGTTCATGTGAATTTCACAGTCGGGAACTAATTCTTCTGATTATTCCGACTCCACGTTAACGCACAACCAGAGCACAGTGGGAGGCTCCGCCCATCTAACCCAACAGTCGATGGTTCCTGTGTCGCTCTACTGCTCACGTGCACCTGTGCATGAGCTCATGAAGTCCAGTCTACACAAGTGAACAGTTTTACACGTGTATCAGACAAAACAAGTTTGACTCACATGAGTTGAATCCTCGTGAGAAATGAGTAAAGAACACTAAAGTAATGTAAGTTTGCATAATTATGACCTTTTACAATGTATTGTTATGACCCAGTCTTCATATGGACTGGAGGTGTAAATAAACAGGAACTGACTTCTAACATGAGGTTAAAAGAAAGAATAATTCAACATGATTTTTTAAGTCCAGTCTCAAGAAAGTAAAGAAAGTGTTAGATTCACTGTCAGGCTGCAGAACTACTCTCACTGTTATTTGCATGAAATATATTTGAATAAGTTCACGCATCATTTCCAAAATGTAAAAGTAAAAGATGAACTAATCACATTTCAAAGCTCAAACGTCACAGTGACCTCATATGATTCTGGAAAAGTAACACAGACTGAAAATGCTCTGGTTGGTGGAGGCATCCTACAGCAGGGTGGTAATTCTAGTTTGTGCTGTGGTTACAGTGGTGCAGGGTGCGGATGACTGGGGAGTGAGGTGCACTCCTACTCAGATCTGTGCTGTAAAGGATCGAAGGTGCAAATACGCTGCTCCTACTGGCACCCATCCAGAATAGATGACCTTGATGTTGCAGTGGAGCAAACATACTGGTTTACTAAAGGGCAGGACAGTGAACCTGTGGATCTGAGAGCAGCCTCTGAGTACACAGGTCGTGTGCAGTATCACTGTGGAAACAAGGCCTGCACTCTGACCATCACAGACCTGAGAGGAGCGACTGGATGTGTACCAGTTCAGGTTCATAACAAACCAAACCGACTGGGAGTTTTACTGGTTCACCTGGAGTCTCCTTGTCTGTCACAGGTAACATTTCAGTTGGAAACAGTGAATCTATGGTTTGTTTATGTGGACAGCTCTGTCTAAAAGGATGTGTGTCTTTCTTTACTTTCACAGGTGTCCAGGTGATCAGCAAAAAGCAGCAGGTTGCTTGACGGAGGACTGTTCATGGTCACATGTGGAGTGTCAAACCAGTTGTCCTCCAACTCCCAGTCCGTCCTCGATATCAGAAATTTTGAAAAACATGATCTTGCAATGCTAAAGAAAATAAAACTAAAATCCTGGATCTGCACCAAAATCTTTCCAGTAATTGTTGCGTAATTGTGCAACCACACCAACCAGCCAACGGACTGGGGTGAAAACATAACCTCTGGGTGGACGTGATGTTAGCAAATCACAAATACAACCACATATGTAGAGCTGGAATTCAAAATATCATCGTCTTTACTGTAAAGCTAAATGTAGCATCTTTTCTGCATTGTTTATTTCCTGACATGGGAAACAGCCATCTGTGAATTATTGTTAAATACAGCAGTAAAGATTATAGTTGTCATGGTGATAGTCAAAGGTTTTTGTTTTTCAGGTGTCCATGGAAATTCATGCGACAGAGTGAATTACATCGACAGGAACATCTGTGCCTTTAAAGGCTCATCAGTGGACATCTCCTGCAGTTACAACAGTCGCTATTATTCTATCACATCTAAGTCCTGGTTCGTTGCTGAGCAGCTGTATCCCTCAAGCTGTGGACTTACTCAAAGACCCAGAGTTCACAGATCGTGTTCAGGTCCTTGAACCAGAGCGAGGGCGCTCCACTCTGAGAATAATGAACCTGAGACTGAGTGATTCAGCCCAGTATCGCTTCACATTCAAATCACAGTGGTCTGAATGGGAGAGAAGTTTCCTGGCACAACTCTGACTGTCACAGGTACTGAGGAACACTAAGTCACTGTGTTGTTCAGTGGTTCTCAACCTGGGGTCCCACAGCTGCTTCTATGTGTGTTTCCTGTTCACAGATGTTCAGGTGATCTGGTCTCCGATTGGTCCAACACTGACTTGTCACAGCAGCTGTCTTCTCTCTGGTCGTCCCTACTTTGTCTGGTACAAGAATGGAACAGAAATTCACGGGGAAACGTCTCCAACTTTCAGGGGATTCCTTCAACCTGAAAACAACTATTCCTGTGCTTATGAGCTTCACCACTCGTCCCCTGTGTGTGAGTTGACTCCAAAATGTCCCGTGTGGAGACTTGAAAGGTTGAGCCTGGTGATTTTCTATATTTTAATAATTGTAAAAAAAAATCAAAAATCCCATGAAAAGACCAAATCAAAGTTTGTTATTAAAGCACTTTTCATATCCAACAGAATATAGACTAAGAGCAATAAAGCAAATAAAAACGATTCTCTCCACCCATCCACACACAGAGAAAGACAAGATAACAGGAAGTGAGAAAAAGCTTTAATCACAGTGGCTCATCTTTCATTTTCACTTCCACTTTTCCCTTCAGATTTTGCATGTATGTGAACAGGACACATGCAAATCCCACTCAGTGATTCACAAGACAGAGGTGACGTGTTCAGTTTTGTGAAGTCTGTATTTAATACAAACAGTAATTACTTGGTAAAACTACTAAACACTAAAGGGGGCCTTCCTGTGTCCAAAGGTAAATCAAACACTCTTCTAAAGATGCTGAGAACCAGGGACGGCTGCAAACTATTAAAAGACTATATTCTATAAAGCCACATTCTCATGTAAAGATCTGTTTATATCCTGCAGATGCTCCGAAGGTTCCTTTAGTGCAGCTGAGTCAACCTGAGACATTCTGAAGGGCAGCTCGGTGTCTCTGACCTGCAGCAGTGATGCTAACCCACCCCTGCATACGCCTGGTACAAACAGAACCAGACTTTGCTCAACAGAGCAGCTCAGCTGGTTTTCAGCTCCATCCCGTACTGCACAGCTGAGAATGCGCTGGGGAAGACAGCGTCTAAACGTGTCTTAATAAATGTGAAATGTGAGTAAATATTTAGAAATATTCAAAAGCCGAGAGGTTTTGCACATCTTCAAAATTCCAGATGCTGCAACACTCTTCAAATCCATTAAAATCCATGTAAATCCAGACGCTCCACAGTCCTCCTCTGTGTCAGTGAGTCACTCTGGTGAGATCATGGAGGGCAGCTCGGTGACTCTGACCTGCAGCAGTGGATTGACTTTAGCTCCAAGTCAAACATCCTGCAACATTCCCTGTTCATCCATTGTGTGATTTCTCCAGGTGCATGGAAATCAGCAGTGACTGGAACAACCACAGCTCTTCTCCTGGTGGTCATACTCCTCGCTGTCTTCCTGTGGATCAGGTGACTCAGTCACACAGTGACGCTACTGAATAGAAACATACAGTTCGTAATAAGACCTCACCGGCAAGTCTGAATAGAGGCTGGATTTTCAAAATAAAAGCACCCACATGGTTAGAGGAGAGAAACTTATTGCATGTCACAAAAATACAAACTACCACAAACAGGAACCAAGTTCTGGTACACACACACACACACACACACACACACACACACACTGACTCCTCTCTCTCTCTCTCTCTCTCTCTCTCTCTCTCCGTTCTTCTCTGGAGGAGTTTTCTAGTTCATCCAACTGTTTATTTCTTTCCTCCCATCTAGAAGAAACAAGTCCTTCACACAACAGCGTGAGTGCGGTGAGAGACCAGAAGACAGAGCGCAGGTAAATGAATAGTTTCATTTAAAAGCACTTGATCTCCACTCTTCAAGGCTGCCTCATTAACCGGTGGCGTTCTGCATCATTGTGATTTGATGAGAAGGGTCAGACCATGAATGTCTTGGGAGGTCATATTCCTTTACTCTAACAAAAGCTTAAACTCCATAAGGGAGAAAGTGACTGGATCTCTTATGCCTCTGTGCGGCGACAGCCAATGGCCGGAGGCGTTATGTTTACAGGTTGTCCGTCTGTCCGATGGCGACTGTGGAGGTCAAAGGTCAAGGTGACTGTGACCTCCTGAACCATGTTTAGCCTCAACAGATTGAGAGAATCATTTTCAAATTTGGCACAAATGTTCACTGACACTCATGAATGACCTGATTGGTCAAAGGTCAAGGCCACAGTGGCCACACCAACATGTTCTGGGCCTTTTGAACATGATATCTCAAATCTGCCTTTAAGGAATTTCTTGAAACTTTGACTTGAAGATGAACAGATTGGATTTTGTCACGATGGTCTCATATGAGGAAAGAAATAAATGTATGAATATTGAAACTGCACTGGTTGGAGGAGGCGCACAACCGAAGGGCAGTAATTCTAGTTAGGGAGTAAAATGTAGAGTGAATGTTTCATGGTGGTGACACCGGGTTCATCTGTTAAGAAGATGAGCTGGTGACCAGCAGGGAAAAACAGAAAGCTCCAAGATCACTGCTGCCATCACAGTTTGATTCAGCAGAGTAGGATCAGGCCCACAACAAAGAGAAACTCTCAGAACCCAACAAAGTTAAAGAGTAAGACACAGATTCCAGCCTGATCCCAGCTAGTATTTTACTGTACGACCAGATTTCAGCTGCGGCCCACACACGACCAGCAGAGCCGCACGATGACGTCCACTACGCCAGTGTTGTGCAATAATGCATCAAACGTGATACCATAAAATGGTGTGCCTTTTGGCATTCAATAAATTTGGTTATCAAGTTAAAAATATTAAATATTAATATTTTATTATTAATATTAAATAATAACTTTAATTGATTAAAGTTACCTCGGGGCACCACCCGACCAGCAGAGCCGCACGATGACGTTAATTACCCTTCGGTTTACAAGGAATGTTCATGTCGTGTTCTACTCTTGATATACAGCAGCATAGTGCGTGCAGGGTGTGTTCTCCGGTGCCACATAGTGGACACAGGAAGCATGTACACAGCTGGACACTCCACGCCGGAATTAGCATCTTTCTCAATCGTGCAGTGTCGGACGGTTGAGAAAAGTAAACCTCTGCGTCCACTGGCTGGATCGAGGGGGGGGGCAGGCCTGTTCAATGCTGCTTACAGCTTTAGTTGAGGATGATTCAGGTTTGGTGGGAACAGCCACTAAAGTCGTTTCTCACACTCTGTAAAATGAAGAAATTCACAGTTTGTACAAAACACAAGTTACTTCTTTATTTTAGGTTTAATCTAACACCATCAGTCTCAGCATGCATGTCAGTGTAAAGAGGAAGGAAGGGGGTGTTTAACAGTTTGACTTTATCTTTCTCTGACAGAAACTTTCTTTATTCTCAGACTCTTCTGTGTTGTAGGTAGACGTGTCTGTGATGTGACTGAGTTTCATCTTGTGCACATTATTTATCTGTGGACGTTTTTATTGTTTGAAGTCACAGACGAGAGCAGCAGCTACTATGAGTGTAACTGCAGCAGCGAGTGGATTTGTTGTCCTTCTTCTCACTGTGACAGGTACTGTACGTCTACATTCATGTTTCACTCTATTTTACACTCGGACTTCTGATTCACCTGAAGTGAGTTTGAGAAAGTAATAAAATATAAATGAACCATTCATTCATTTTCAGATCACCACCTGTAAAGTGATGCAGAAAGAAAATATATGAAGGAATTATCATCAGTATTAATTTGTATCTTTATTTAGAAGTTTATATCGTCTAGAGTCTGAAACGTTATTATTATTATTATTATTATTATTATTATTATTATTATTATTATTATTATTATTATTATTATTATTATTATTATTATTAATATTATTATCATCATGACTGAGTTCCTCTCCTCTCGATGCAGGAATTGTCATCAGTGTGTGGAGTCATCAGTTGAAATGCTATGGAATGCTGCTCATGGAAATGTGTTTCTTTTCTACAGAAAGTAAAAAGTAAACTAAGTGTTCTCTGGTGTCGTTATGAATCTGATTCTCTGTGTTACAGTGGTACAGTGTGAGAATGGCTGGGATGTGAGTTACACTTCTACTGAGATCTGTGCCGTCAGAGGATCAACAGTGGACATTACCTGTACCTACACATACCCATCCACATTTAATAACCATGATACTACAGTTCAGGAAACTTTCTGGTTCATTCAAGAGAGTAATGGGATTCACGTTGATCTAAGTACTGATCCGGAGTATTCAGGTCGTGTGGAGTATCTCTGTGGAAACAACAAGTGCACTCTGAGAATCTCTAACCTGAGAGAGAGCGACTCAGCTGTGTACAAGTTCAGGTTCACAACAAACAAACCTACTGGGAGTTTAACTGGTTCAGCTGGAGTCACTCTGTCTGTCACAGGTAACATTTACATCTGAACATTCATTCATTTATTTCCTACATCTTGTTTGGTTCACTTGAGTGTGTCTGTGCACTTTTATATGCATGTGTGTGTTGTCAGTTTGGACTAAAATGAATTCCTTATTCTCACACACAGATTTGCATGTGCAGGTGAGCACATCAGTGAAGGGTGACACTTATTACCATGCAGAGCTCAGGTGTCAGAGCAGTTGTCGTCTTCCTGATCATCTGAACTACGTCTGGTACCAGAATCAACACAAGAAGATTGAAGGAGCATCTTATTCAGGTTATTTCTATTCTGCAGACAGAGTTTCCTGTGCTGTTAAAGGACTCGAGGATTTCCGCTCTCTGTCAATGTGTGAGTTTAATCTACAGTATTTCACGAACAGCACCATCTGCTGGAGTATTTGAGATAATGCATTGTACCATAACTTCATGTGTCTTTAAATACTTTTTTCTGCAAGGGCACATTGAACTCTTGGGATACTACTGTCAGTACTGACAAACTAGTGTAGTACTAGTACTAGTATTCAGCTTGTGTAAATAAAGATGGAAGACATGACAGCTCCCCAGAATTGAAGCCAAAGCATCTTGATCACCCCCTGGTGGCTTGCTGCAGTATAGAACATACATCCTGTCTCCTCCATGTTAGTGGATGGAACATGGACCATTCTAAAAAGTCAAATACATTTTTCTCAAAGATGGTTTCTGTCATTTTAGGTCGTTCTTATCTCACTCTATTGTTCATGTTTCTCATAAGCTTGGTTTTAATTAGTTATTTGATGAAATTAAAATTAGATTAAACTTCATGATTGACAGCTGAAGCTGACTCAGGATTGGTCGAGCTCATGTATGGGCGGGACCTTGATACTGTGGCTCCATCTCCAGATCACTACTGTGCAGACTGTGGTTCCAAATGTGAAAGATGGCAGCGTTGGTATCCAGGATATTTTGGCTTCATTTCTGGAGAGTGGGAGGAAGTGGAGACGTGTCGTCCATCTTTGGTCGACTCTGCATAAAAGACACAGATCATTTCCTCCATATTGGCCAGTTTGCTCCATTATAAGAGCAACTTCTACAAGGTCCCTCATGTTCCTCACCTCCAACAGTGTGTTTCTCCTCACTCTGAAGTCTAAAGGGCACTTCCCTGTGTTTTTTGTGAACTGAAAGTTTCCTCATCTTGGCCTCGTCATCATCTTAAAATGAAAACCTGCCGACTGGTGATTCACCAGAGAAAATACATGGAGTTAGTTTTATAAATGTATAAGTTTATCTTCTGATTCTCTGATGTGCTCTGTGTTACAGTGGTATGGAGTCAGAATGGCTGGGATGTGAGTTACACTTCTACTGAGATCTGTGCCTTCAGAGGATCAACAGTGGACATTAACTGTACCTACACATACCCATCCAGGTTGAATCACCATGATACTACAGTTCAGGAAACTTTCTGGTTCATTCAAGAGAGTAAAGGGATTTACGTTGATCTAAGGACTGATCCGGAGTATTCAGGTCGTGTGGAGTATCTCTGTGGAAACAACAAGTGCAGTCTGAGAATCTCTAACCTGAGAGAGAGCGACTCAGCTGTGTACAAGTTCAGGTTCACAACAAACCAACCTACTGGGAGTTTTACTGGTCGACCTGGAGTCACTCTGTCTGTCACAGGTAACATTTTCATTAGAGTCAGTTTGAAATGTTAGTGTGTATGTTGAAATAAAATAACATGTTTGTTCACAGACCTCAGCTCCAGGTACATGTGAGGAGATCAACAGCCAATCCATATTCTACCTGGACAGAGCTGACCTGTCACAGCAGGTGTCAGCTCCTGATCATCTTTCCTACGTTTGGTACAATAACAATGAACTTGTGGGACGAAAAAAATACTTTCACCTCCAACACTTTAATGCTGAAGACAGCTATCACTGTGCTATAGAAGGACATCGTTTCCCTTCTCCTACATTGGGTGAGTTTACTCCTCCTCATGAAGCTTCAATAATGTGGAAATAATTAAAATTTTAGCTTTTAACAAATAATACAGACAGTGTTTTGATTGTATTCTCCTCCTGTGTGTTAATATAAATTCTCCTTCAGACGCTCCAAAGGTGTGTCAGTGAGTCCCTCTGGTGAGATCATGGAGGGCAGCTCGGTGACTCTGACCTGCAGCAGTGATGCTAACCCAGCAGCTAAATACACCTGGTACAAGAGAAGTGGAGATAAAGAAGTTCCACCTCTCAGTGAAGAGACACAATTTGTCCTCAGCTCCATCTGGTCGTCAGACTCTGGAGAGTATTACTGCACAGCTGAGAATGAGCTGGGAAGGAGTTCAGCAAACATCTCTATTACTGTGACATGTGAGTGAAACACAGGTTATGAAGTGAAGATATATTGAATCTGTCCCATTCTTTGTCCTTTACATTTTAAATGTGCAGATATGGGTCGTTTGACTTCTGCATCATAAATATTCACAGTCAGACCATCAGCAGCACAAAGAGGAATCCACCCAGCATCAGTTAAAACATCCATAAAGCTTTCACCATCCTCAGTAAACTTGAAAGATATTTCCTTCACTGTGCACATTCACGTGACGAGCAAACAGCTCTCAGCAGACAGACAGTGGTGAAAACAAAACCCTGCTCCTGTGCACACGTCACACATACACCTCCCAGCAGGGGGAGCAGTGGCTCAGTAACATTTTAAGAGACACGCCCACAAACAGGCCACTCTGAACAGGGCTCTTCACACGTTTTATTAGGAAGAAACTCTGTCTAATTGTGGAAAAGGGTCATAATATGTCACGTTTAAGTCCACGTTACAAACTGGACTGTGGTTTGGAAATCTGTGGACATTCAGGGGAGTCTGGAAACAGTAGTGCAACAGGAAATCATTGAAAAAAAACTCTCACTTAACAACAAGAAGAATTTACCTGTGTCAGTTTAACAACCTTGCTGTTGTAACTCAGTGACTCCACTCACCTGAGCACCTTTGACTTTAACACATCATATCATATATGTCCCCAAATGTTAAACACAATGTCTGTCATCTGTTATCATCATTCTGTTTTCACACATACAGACGCTCCAAAGGTTCCCTCTGTGTCAGTGAGTCCCTCTGGTGAGATCATGGAGGGCAGCTCGGTGACTCTGACCTGCAGCAGTGATGCTAACCCAGCAGCTAATTACACCTGGTACAAGGAGAACCGAACTCTGCTTCAAGGACCAGAGGGCGTTTATCGTCTCTCCTCCATCAGCTCTGGGGACAGCGGGGTCTACTCCTGCAAGTCTGAGAATCAGTACGGACGGATCAACTCCACGTCTCTACACGTAGACGTCCAGTGTGAGAAAACATCCACATGTCCATGAAACCCAGCACTGTCTCGCAATCTTACAGAAAGTTCCTGGGTCCGCCCCCTTATCTGGATTCACACCAAACTTTACTGAGTTCTTCCTGACCCGCACCTCATCCTACCTTCAAGTTTCATGCTAATCGACTCAGTAGTTTTTGTGTAATCTTGCTTAAAATCAACAACCAACAAACAAACGGGCTGGGGTGAAAACATCTCTGGAGAGTATTACTGCACAGCTGAGAATGAGCTGGGAAGGAGTTCAGCAAACATCTTTATTACTGTGACATGTGAGTGAAACACAGGTTATTAAGTGAAGATATATTGAATCTGTCCCATTCTTTGTCCTTTACATTTTAAATGTGCAGATATGGGTCGTTTGACTTCTGCATCATAAATATTCACAGTCAGACCATCAGCAGCACAAAGAGGAATCCACCCAGCGTCTGTTAAAACATCCATAAAGCTTTCACCATCCTCAGTAAACTTGAAAGATATTTCCTTCACTGTGCACATTCACGTGACGAGCAAACAGCTCTCAGCAGACAGACAGTGGTGAAAACAAAACCCTGCTCCTGTGCACACGTCACACATACACCTCCCAGCAGGGGGAGCAGTGGCTCATTAACAGTTTAAGAAACACGCCCACAAACAGGCCACTCTGAACAGGGCTCTTCACACGTTTTATTAGAAAAGAAACTGTCTTTATATTCAGTCAGAACATCGAGACAGGTTTAGCAAACATGACAAAAAGTTATTTTTGTAAATGTTTCGTCCTGCACCTTTAAGTATCGTCATGGAGATCAGCACTCATTGGATCAGCCGCTGCAGTTTTCCTCGCTGTGACTCTCCTCTCCGTGTTCCTACTGATCAGGTGAGCAAATCTGTTCCACTAAAGCTTTGTACGATGAATTCCTGAAAATCTGTCCTGTTAAATTAAATCAACTCAATTATTATGTATATTGTTTGTTATTTGGTTCAATTGATCAGAAGAAAGAGAAACTCTCAGCAATCTGCTGATCCTGGGGACAGACTTGACCACAGTGAGCAGGTGAGACACAGTTCAGCGTCCAATCCTTTCAAACGCCACTATTTCTCACGTCAAACCCTTTTCTCTGTCATGTGAAGATTAAAAACTAGTTATTAAAATCACAGTCAAAATTGCCATTGTAAAAACAATCATCTGGTGTTTGAATTTCCTTCTGGTAATCTATCCATTTAAGCAAATTGCTGAGTGTTATAATTTTCTGTGCTGTGCGGTTTGTTCAACAGTTTTTGCTGAACTATGACACTTGATGCTGCTCTAAGTTTGTTGATTTGTAACATGTGCTGCTTTAAATCTTGTGAAAGATTGTGTTGATTGGTTCAGATATCTTTAGTCTGGAGCACTGTAATGTGGAGCAGATCACCATTGGGTGTGGCTGTGTAACACGTTGATTTTGTGTTGTTCTGTCTGAGACTAAGTGTGTGTGAGACTGCTGTTCGTAGTCTGTGTCGTTGGGACAAATAAAGTCAGTGTTGGCTGCGTGTGGATGCAGCTCTATAATTAAAGGTTGATCGACAGAGCAGTCGTGTTCTTTCATATCTGTATTTAGTGAGTATGTTGCCCTTTGACGTGAATTTGAGGTAATTGTGTTACGAGTTTGGAGAGATAGCGCTGTGTGGCATTGAGTGTCGGTGAGTAGGGCGTGGTGCATCGGAGAGACGGAGAGTTGTGTACTCGTTGCTGGTCGGAACAAGACTGAGAGAAAGAAGGGAGTTAGGGGTGTGGCCTATCCCCCTTCCTTCTCCCTCCTTCTAGTTTCTGTGAGCCTGACTTTTCTTTTTTTAAGTGCCTCTGTGTCTGTAGACCTGCAGTTATATTAAAGTGTTATACAATTAAATGATACACACTATACACCCAAGATATAGTGCTAAAAGATTTTTATCAATGATTTGCTTTCAGATAGTTTTGGGGTCTAGGGATTATATTGTGTGTAGCTCGACCTCTAATTAAATTATGTTACACAACTTGTTTCGACCAAACTTTGCTGCAGTACGTGAACATCCAGCTCCCAGATGTAGTCTTATCTGGACACAACCGATGTGAAAGCGCAAACACAAGTGGCTCACATACACACTAAGTGAGAAGTTTGTAGTGTTAGTGTTTGGAATTCAAACTGAAGACCTTCCCTCCTTTTGGTTTTTAGTAGAACCACATGTTTCCTGTCCTTGAAACACGTCTGGTGTAGAAGGAGGCGCTTTAAATAAATCAATAGCTGCGATAGTTGGACTCTAACGTTGTCCATACTGCCACATGTCCAAGATTCAAAAGCAAATTTGTGTTTGCAGCATCTACCCAATGAGTCTGAGGAAAACTGTGACCTTCACTATGCCAGTGTCCACTTCATGAAGAGTCAGGCGGATCCCATCTACTCCAACGTCGGATCAGCTGAACCCAGCAAACACAAGGAGGCGGAGGAGGTTGCGTACGCTTCTGTCAACTTTCACAGATCTGCCCCGAGGTGAGCAGCTCTTCATTCAGGACCATTATCCTCACTAACACCACAACACATCATAAACAGAGATATATCCTATAGAAGTCATTTGTTTTTACACTTTCATTTTCTTGTTTGTTTAAAAATGTGTATTTGTTAAAGGAGACATATTCTGCTCATATCCAGTTTGATCATTTTAATTAGTGTTGTGACTTTAAAATGTTTAATGTTCAGAAAACATCACTTTCCTCAGACTGTCTATTGCTGCAGCTCCTCTTTTCAGCCTCTGTCGCAAACACTTGGTTTTAGCTCCTGTCTCTTTAAGGCCCCTCCTCCTGATAATGCCCAGTCTGCTCTGATTGGTCCCCGCCCACTCTGTTGTGATTGGTTAACCACTTCCTGTGCGTGTAGGAAATCCTCCACTCTCACTTTACGAGGACACATTCAATCTCAAAACATTTCTTATAGTTTAACTATCGTTTCCGTGGTGAACGACATGTTTGTTTGAACCCGTGCAGCGGGCTCTCGTTTGGTGGGTGTGTCAGAGGTGTTCCCCAATCAGCAGCGACTGTTTTAAAAAGGCAGTGACACAATGGATTCTAAAGTTCTCTACAGATGCTGGTGTTAGAAGCTGCTGTTCCAGACGACGGAAGCAGAGACTGTGACATTCAGCCTGTATTGAAGCATTCAACACGTATTTTAACCCACATCATCTACCTCCGAGATGTTTTCCACGAGAACGCCAAGAATGACCTCCTCCGCTGACATTGTTGCAACACTTCGTAACACAATGTGTTCAACGCACCACTGTTTACGTTTAAATACTGCTTCTGCTACGTTTGCTACAGTCCTGGCTTCTGCCGATGATGCAGAGGTACGGGCGGGACTACTGGTGAGGTGTTTCAGGAGCTTCATGTTTTCTGTGGGGCAGAGGAGCTCGTTTTACCAGGAGAGGAGCTCAGACTTTGGGCTTTTTAACTTTGCAGAACTTTGAAACTCAATATGTCTCCTTTAATGCTACGTCTCCATGACCTCCTGATCATTTATTTGTTTTATCTCCTTTCAGAACCAGAGGTCAGGACACTGGAGAGGATCCAGCTGCATTGTACAGCACAGTCAAAAAACCTCCTGCTGTTTAGACCAACGTCTGGAAATCACCTTAGTCCCGATGGAAATATCTCAACAGCTGATGGATGGATTTGAATAGAAGTTCATAGAACTGTTCATGGTCCCCACAGGATGAATCCTACTTTGGTGACAGTCAGACTCCAGCATCATTGTTGAAGTGAATGTTCAGTTTAAGTGACTTGTCTTGACAGCTAATGGATAAATTGCCCCGAGGATGAATCCAAACGACTTCGGTGACTCGACTTTTATCTGAAATATATCAGCAACTTGTAGAAGTTGTTAAAAACGCCACATTTAGCCTGAATGAAAAATATCAAACATTTTATAACTTGCAGCTTCAAACATGAAAATATCTGCGGTGGGTCAAAACAAGCATTATTAGTTAGTTGTAGTGTGACACTGCTGCCACTAGATGGTAGTAAAGAGTTTTACTGATAAAACCACAGAGAGGATTCTGTCTCTTTCACTTCTTTCTGTTTCTACACTATTGTTTCCAGCGTTTCCATCATCAGCCGATCAGGAGTTGTCCTCATTTCCTCTGAGGACTGGAGGGACCACGTCTCATGTGGATGTGAGCTGCTACTTACGTGATGAACACCTTGAATGTGACCGTTAACACAAAGTGAACTGCTGACACCAGATGAGCTGTGTTGCCTCTGGTGTCTGTTCAAAGTTTGCATCAGGCCCATTGATTTCACTTTAGTGTTTTGTGGTATTTCTCACATCACGTGTTAAACACGTGAAGAAGAAGGAGTTAGGTGTGTTTTAATCCACCATGTTCACACGGCGGCCATTTTCCTCTGACGTCTCTCTCAGGGTGTGAAGCTCGAATGTTGTTACGAACAGAATAATGTTGTACTGCTGTGATCCAGGTTTATAAGTTATACAAAAAAGATTATATATTATCACTTATTCTTCATCAGGATTATTGATTCATTATATTAGTTTGGGTAATTTTAGTACATAAGTTTGTTTGCTGCACCTTTAGGAGACTGATGTTAATTATACTTTTTCTTTTTCTTCACAACATTATTCATATTTATAGTCTTGTTTATTTCATTTGTTGTTCACTCACAACTTCCTCTTTTCTAACTTTGTGATGTACAGTTTTGCAACAAATCAGCTTTTCTTTCAGGGATCATTAAAAGTGTGTTTATTATTCTGTTCATATATTTTTATTTTTACATTAAATGTGAAGCTCATTTGTTCCTATTTGCTATTGTTTTGAAACTCTTACTATATTTTAATCTCACTTCCAGTATTCTTTCTGTCTTTTGTTCGTCCTTTTCATAATAAAGCCAGTCAGACGCCATACGAGACTTCCAACACGCACATATTTATTGTCTTCTTCCCGTGAGTTGAACTGCTTGCGGGTCCCGTTGCAGAGACGAGGTGGATGAATGCTTGTGTGACCCTTGGTTACACTAGAAAGAGTGTAAATGTGGAGCAGGATCAGAGATACTAGGTAAACAGGAGCCCTGGACTTGAATATCAGTAACGAGAATTAACACCGGGATTACTTTGAATGAACTTGTATTAGAACACATAACCTGCAGTTCAAGTTTGTTTGACACTTACAATACAGCATAAATTTACCCAAAACAATGAACAAAAATAAATAAAAGTTTAAAAGTGTGCACATAAAAGTCCCTTCAACGTCCGTGAGTCCAGTCTTAAATGTCAAACTGGTGGATTGATCGTTGGCACCCAATCCGTCTTTGTACAGTGTCTGTCCTACCACACCGTGGAGTGAAGAGGAACATGGAAGTCTGAATCTCTCAAAGTTGATCCAACTGGAAAAAAGTAAGTAAATAAATTTACTTCATATCTACTTATTAATTTAATTAAAAAACTGCATTTACTAAATTTTGTCAGATTGTTCCAACTTAAAAACGGCAGGTGAAGTTAACTCTCAAAGTAAAACCAGCTCGTCTCATTTAACTGAATAGTTGTGTTTACTCTGGCTACAACCATATAACTGCGTTTCTAAACAAAAACGATCTCTCTCCACGTTCTGCTTGTGCTTTAATGTAGTATCAGACTAATCAGAACAATCAGTTCCAGAGCTGAGGTGGAGTTCATGTGAATTTCACAGTCGGGAACTAATTCTTCTGATTATTCCGACTCCACGTGAACGCACAACCAGAGCACAGTGGGAGGCTCCGCCCATCTAACCCAACAGTCGATGGTTCCTGTGTCGCTCTACTGCTCACGTGCACCTGTGCATGAGCTCATGAAGTCCAGTCTACACAAGTGAACAGTTTTACACGTGTATCAGACAAAACAAGTTTGACTCACATGAGTTGAATCCTCGTGAGAAATGAGTAAAGAACACTAAAGTAATGTAAGTTTGCATAATTATGACCTTTTACAATGTATTGTTATGACCCAGTCTTCATATGGACTGGAGGTGTAAATAAACAGGAACTGACTTCTAACATGAGGTTAAAAGAAAGAATAATTCAACATGTTTTTTAAGTCCAGTCTCAAGAAAGTAAAGAAAGTGTTTCATTTCTTCATTTTAACAAGAGGATTTACTGGTGTTTGTCCGTTCATGCATGTTAATGATGTAAAGAGGAAGGAAGCCAAGGTCTTAACTGATCTATGATTTCTATCTGTCATCGTGACTGGCTGACAAACATCGTTTCTCAAGGGTGGAATCTAGCTGCTGATGTGGCTGCACCAACAGACGTGTGAAGCAACGATGGGTTTGAGAGAAGCAGCGAGTTGCTTTGTCATCTTCCTTCTTTCTGTGTCAGGTACATCTACATTTACAGGAAAGCACTTTGTGTTATATCGTGTTTGTATGAAAAGTGTTTGAATAATTGTTCCAGTCTTTCTCGTGGTTCCAGCTTCTTAATGTTTGGGGTTTTCCTGCATTTCTTTTAAATTATTTTGAGTAATTGTGAAGTTTGGATCATTGATTGGACAAAACAATTATTGTGAAGATGTCACTTTAGTCTCTGCTCTGCGTAGAGGTGATGTTATTCTGAGTTTCTAGATATTTTTATGCCTCAGTGCCGGTGACACCCAGTGACCTCAGGCATCTTGTTTTCAGGTCGTCTCGTTGTCTGATTCTTGTGAACGCAATATCTCAAGATCCCTTTGAGGGAGTTTCTTCAAATTTGGTACAAATGTTCATCACTTGGACTCAAAGATGAACTGAAGGTCAAGGTCACAGTGGCCTCACAAAACATGGCGGACTCCAGGTCCTGATTAGCCCTTTCTGTTTGTCCATTAGTCTGTGGTTGGAATCCTGATGATAGGCTGACCTTGGCTCCAAGGGCCTGGCAAAATGCCTTCCACACATGAGAGGTGAACTGGGGACCCCTGTCAGAAACGATGTCAGCTGGTATGCCGTGTAGATGGAAAACATGGTCAGTTAATAGGTTAGCAGTCTCCTGAGCAGATGGTAACTTGGGCAGGGCATGAAAATGGACAGCCTTGGAAAATCGATCCACAATGGTAAGAACAACTGTGTTACCTTGTGAGGGAGGCATACCAGTGACAAAATCCAAGGTGATGTGTGACTAGGGACGGTTAGGAACCTGAAGTGGACACCTTTCAGCAGGTGACAAGCAACGAGAATAAAAGGCACATGGGTGAAGCTTGTGATCTGAACCAGAACGTTGGGATAGAACTGCTCCTACCCCAGTATCCGAGGCATCCACTTCCACTACAAACTGCAGAGAGGGATCTGGTTGAACTAGCACAGGAGCAGAGATGAAGAGATTCTTTAGCTTGCAATATGCTGCCTCTGCCTCCGGTGTCCAGGAAAACTGCACAGAGGAAGAAGTTAGTTTCCTGAGGGGAGCTGCCACTTGACTGAAACCCTTGATGAATCTGCGATACAAGTTTGCAAAACCAAGAAAACTCTGCAATTTCTTGCGAGTAGTGGGTGTGGACCAGTCAGATACCGCTTTGATCTTTTCTGGGTCCGTCTTCACCTGCCCACCCTCGATGATGTACCCCAGTGAACTCACAGAGCTGGTGTGAAACTCGCACTTCTCTGCTTTGACAAAAAACTTATTTTCTAGTAGTCTCTGGAGAACTAGCCGGACATGGGACACATGCTCACTGAGGTCTTTGGAGAAAATGAGGATGTCATCTAAATAAACAAAAACAAAACGGTTCAGGAATTCACGAAGGACATCAATCACCAGTCCCTGAAAAACAGCTGGAGCATTAGTCTACCCAAAAGGCATAACTAGATATTCAAAATGCTTTAGGGGTGTGTTAAAAGCCGTCTTCCATTCATCCCCATCCCGAATCCGCACAAGATGGTAGGCATTGCGGAGGTCCAGCTTTGAGAAGACAGAGGCTCCCTGAAGGGGTTCAAAAGCAGAGCTGATTAGTGGAAGGGGGTATTTGTTCTTGATAGTGATGTTATTCAGGTCACGGAAGTCAATGCAAGGCCGGAGAGTCTTATCCTTCTTCTCGACAAAGAACAAACCAGCACAGAGGGAAGAGGATTGGCTGATTATTCCAGCAGCTAACGACTCTTTAATATAATTTTCCATGGCCTCTCGTTCAGGGCGAGAGATTCAACATGATTTATAAAGTCCAGTCTCAAGAAAGTAAAGAAAGTGTTGGATTCACTGTCAGGCTGCAGAACTACTCTCACTGTTATTTGCATGAAATATATTTTAATAAGTTCACGCATCATTTCCAAAAAAAAGAACATTTCTTCATTTTAACAAGGGGATTTACTGGTGTTTGTCCGTTCATGCATGTTAATGATGTAAAGAGGAAGGAAGCCAAGGTCTTAACTGATCTATGATTTCTATCTGTCATCGTGACTGGCTGACAAACATCGTTTCTCAAGGGTGGAATCTAGCTGCTGATGTGGCTCCACCACAGAGACGTGTGAAGCAACGATGGGTTTGAGAGAAGCAGCGAGTTGCTTTGTCATCTTCCTTCTTTCTGTGTCAGGTACATCTACATTTACAGGAAAGCACTTTGTGTTATATCGTGTTTGTATGAAAAGTGTTTGAATAATTGTTCCAGTCTTTCTCATGGTTCCAGCTTCTTAATGTTTGGGGTTTTCCTGCATTTCTCTTAAATTACTTTGAGTAATTGTGAAGTTTGGATCATTGATTGGACAAAACAGTTATTGTGAAGATGTCACTTTAGTCTCTGCTCTGCGTAGAGGTGATGTTATTCTGAGTTTCTAGATATTGTTATGCCTCAGTGCCGGTGACACCCAGTGACCTCAGGCATCTTGTTTTCAGGTCGTCTCGTTGTCTGATTCTTGTGAACGCAATATCTCAAGATCCCTTTGAGGGAGTTTCTTCAAATTTGGAACAAATGTTCATCACTTAATGAACTAATCACATTTCAAAGCTCAAACGTCACAGTGACCTCATATGATTCTGGAAAAAGGAACACAGACTGAAAATGCTCTGGTTGGTGGAGGCATCCTACAGCAGGGTGGTAATTCTAGTTTGTGCTGTGGTTACAGTGGTGCAGGGTGCGGATGACTGGGGAGTGAGGTGCACTCCTACTCAGATCTGTGCTGTAAAAGGATCGAAGGTGCAAATACGCTGCTCCTACTGGCACCCATCCAGAATAGATGACCTTGATGTTGCAGTGGAGCAAACGTACTGGTTTACTAAAGGGCAGGATAGTGAACCTGTGGATCTGAGAGCAGCCTCTGAGTACACAGGGCGTGTGCAGTATCACTGTGGAAACAAGGCCTGCACTCTGACCATCACAGACCTGAGAGAGAGCGACTCGGATGTGTACCAGTTCAGGTTCATAACAAACCAACCGACTGGGAGTTTTACTGGTTCACCTGGAGTCTCCTTGTCTGTCACAGGTAACATTTCAGTTGGAAACAGTGAATCTATGGTTTGTTTATGTGGACAGCTCTGTCTAAAATGATGTGTGTGTTTCTTTACTTTCATAGGTGTCAGGTGATCAGCAAAAAGCAGCAGGTTGCTTGACGGAGGACTGTTCATGGTCACATGTGGAGTGTCAAACCAGTTGTCCTCAACTCCCAGTCCGTCCTCGATATCAGAAATTTTGAAAACACGATCTTGCAATGCTAAAGAAAATAAAAATAAAATCCTGGATCTGCACCAAAATCTTTCCAGTAATTGTTGCGTAATTGTGCAACCACACCAACCAGCCAACGGACTGGGGTGAAAACATAACCTCTGGGTGGACGTGATGTTAGCAAATCACAAATACAACCACATATGTAGAGCTGGAATTCAAAACATCATCGTCTTTACTGTAAAGCTAAATGTAGCATCTTTTCTGCATTGTTTATTTCCTGACATGGAAACAGCCATCTGTGAATTATTGTTAAATACAGCAGTAAAGATTATAGTTGTCATGGTGATAGTCAAAAGGTTTTTGTTTTTCAGGTGACCGTGGAAATTCATGCGACAGAGTGAATTACATCGACAGGAACATCTGTGCCTTTAAAGGCTCATCAGTGGACATCTCTTGCAGTTACAGCAGTCGCTATTATTCTATCACATCTAAGTTCTGGTTCGTTGCTGAGCAGCTGTATCGCCCTCAAGCTGTGGACTTACTCAAAGACCCAGAGTTCACACATCGTGTTCAGGTCCTTGAACCAGTACGAGGGCGCTCCACTCTGAGAATAATGAACCTGAGACTGAGCGATTCAGCCCAGTATCGCTTCACATTCAAATCACAGTGGTCTGAATGGAAGAGAAGTTTCCCTGGCACAACTCTGACTGTCACAGGTACTGAGGAACACTAAGTCACTGTGTTGTTCAGTGGTTCTCAACCTGGGGTCCCACAGCTGCTTCTATGTGTGTTTCCTGTTCACAGATGTTCAGGTGATCTGGTCTCCGATTGGTCCAACACTGACTTGTCACAGCAGCTGTCTTCTCTCTGGTCGTCCCTCCTTTGTCTGGTACAAGAATGGAACAGAAATTCACCGGAAAGCCTCCAACTTTCAGGATTCCTTCACCCTGAAAACAGCTATTCCTGTGCTTATGAGCTTCACCACTCGTCCCCTGTGTGTGAGTTGACTCCAAAATGTCCCTGTGGAAACTTGAAAGGTTGAGCCTGGTGATTTTCTATATTTTAATAATTGTAAAAAAAAATCAAAAATCCCATGAAAAGACCAAATCAAAGTTTGTTATTAAAGCACTTTTCATATCCAACAGAATATAGACTAAGAGCAATAAAGCAAATAAAAACGATTCTCTCCACCCATCCACACACAGAGAAAGACAAGATAACAGGAAGTGAGAAAAAGCTTTAATCACAGTGGCTCATCTTTCATTTTCACTTCCACTTTTCCCTTCAGATTTTGCATGTATGTGAACAGGACACATGCAAATCCCACTCAGTGATTCACAAGACAGAGGTGACGTGTTCAGTTTTGTGAAGTCTGTATTTAATACAAACAATAATTACTTGGTAAAACTACTAAACACTAAAGGGGGCCTTCCTGTGTCCAAAAGTAAATCAAACACTCTTCTAAAGATGCTGAGAACAAGGGACGGCTGCAAACTATTAAAAGACTATATTCTATAAAGCCACATTCTCATGTAAAGATCTGTTTATATCCTGCAGATGCTCCAAGAAGTTTTCCTTTAGTGCAGCTGAGTCAACCTGAGACATTCTGAAGGGCAGCTCGGTGTCTCTGACCTGCAGCAGTGATGCTAACCCACCCCTGCATACGCCTGGTACAAAAAGAACCAGACTTTGCTCAACAGAGCAGCTCAGCTGGTTTTCAGCTCCATCCCGTTGTCTGACTCTGGAGAATATTACTGCACAGCTGAGAATGCGCTGGGGAAGACGGCGTCTAAACGTGTCTTAATAAATGTGAAATGTGAGTAAATATTTAGAAATATTCAAAAGCCGAGAGGTTTTGCACATCTTCAAAATTCCAGATGCTGCAACACTCTTCAAATCCATTAAAATCCATGTAAATCCAGATGCTCCACAGTCCTCCTCTGTGTCAGTGAGTCCCTCTGGTGAGATCATGGAGGGCAGCTCGGTGACTCTGACCTGCAGCAGTGATGCTAACCCAGCAGCTAATTACACCTGGTACAAGGAGGACGAGGACTCACCAAAAGCATCAGGACAAATCTTCACCATCACTGATATCACAGCTGAACATGGTGGAAAGTATCAGTGTGAGGTCCAGAACACACAAGGACGTAGTAAGGCCACCTTACATCTGACTGTTGCAGCAGGTGAGTCATGTGAACCTTTAAAGGTTCTGGAGCTGTGTATTGACTTTAGCTCGAGTCAAACATCCTGCAACATTCCCTGTTCATCCATTGTGTGATTTCTCCAGGTGCATGGAAATCAGCAGTGACTGGAACAACCACAGCTCTTCTCCTGGTGGTCATACTCCTCGCTGTCTTCCTGTGGATCAGGTGACTGTCACACAGTGACGCTACTGAATAGAAACATACAGTTCGTAATAAGACCTCACCGGCAAGTCTGAATAGAGGCTGGATTTTCAAAATAAAAGCACCCACATGGTTAGAGGAGAGAAACTTATTGCATGTCACAAAAATACAAACTACCACAAACAGGAACCAAGTTCTGGTACACACACACACACACACACACACACACACACACACACACACACACACACACACACACACACACACACACACACACACACACACACACTCTCTCTCTCTCTCTCTCTCTCTCTCTCTCTCTCTCTCTCTCTCTGTTCTTTCTCTGGAGGAGTTTTCTAGTTCATCCAACTGTTTATTTCTTTCCTCTCATCTAGAAGAAACAAGTCCTTCACACAACAGCGTGAGTGCGGTGAGAGACCAGAAGACAGAGCGCAGGTAAATGAATAGTTTCATTTCAAAGCACTTGATCTCCACTCTTCAAGGCTGCCTCATTAACCGGTGGCGTTCTGCATCATTGTGATTTGATGAGAAGGGTCAGACCATGAATGTCTTGGGAGGTCATATTCCTTTACTCTAACAAAAAGCTTAAACTCCATAAGGAGAAAGTGACTGGATCTCTTATGCCTCTGTGCCGCGACAGCCGATGGCCGGAGGCGTTATGTTTACAGGTTGTCCGTCTGTCTGATGGCGACTGTGGAGGTCAAGGTCAAGGTGACTGTGACCTCCTGAACCATGTTTAGCCTCAACAGATTGAGAGAATCATTTCAAATTTGGCACAAATGTTCACTGACACTCATGAATGACCTGATTGGTCAAGGTCAAGGCCACAGTGGCCACACCAACATGTTTTGGGCCTTTTGAACATGATATCTCAAATCTGCCTTTAAGGAATTTCTTGAAACTTTGACTTAAAGATGAACAGATTGGATTTTGTCACGATGGTCTCATATGAGGCAAGAAATAAATGTATGAATATTGAAACTGCACTGGTTGGAGGAGGCGCACAGGTGTTACAGTGGTACAGTGTGAGAATGGCTGGGATGTGAGTTACACTTCTACTGAGATCTGTGCCGTCAGAGGAGCAACAGTGGACATTACCTGTACCTACACATACCCATCCACATTTAATAACCATGATACTACAGTTCAGGAAACTTTTCTGGTTCATTCAAGAGAGTAATGGGATTCACTGTTGATCTCATGACTGATCCGAGTATTCAGGTCGTGTGGAGTATCTCTGTGGAAAAACAAATGGAAGTGCACTCTGAGAATCTCTAACCTGAGAGAGAGCTTACCCGCTGTGTACAAGTTCAGGTTCACAACAAACCAACCTACTGGAGTTTAACTGGTTCAGCTGGAGTCACTCTGTCTGTCACAGGTAACATTTACATTCGAATATTCTATTCAATATTTATTTCCTACATCTTGTTTGGTTCACTTGAGTGTGTCTGTGTGCACTTTTATATGCATGTGTGTTGTCAGCTTGGACTAAAATGAATTCCTTATTCTCACACACAGATTTGTATGTGCAGGTGAGCAATATCAGTGAAGTCTGGACTTTATTACCATGCAGAGCTCAGGTGTCAGAGCAGCCACGCTCTCTGATCACTGAACCACGCCTGGTACAAGAATCAACAGAAGAAGATTGAAGGAGCATCTTATAGTTATTATTTCTATTCCTCTGGGTAGACAGAGTTTCAGCAGCAAAGGACACCGAGGATTTCGCTCCGTCAATGTGTGAGTTAAATCTACAGATTACCAACAGCACCATCTGCTGGAGTATTTGAGATAATGCATTGTACCACAACTTCATGTGTCTTTTAAATACTTTTTTCTACATGGGGTACATTGAACTTTGGGATTACTGTCAGTACTGACAAACTAGTGTAGTACTAGTACTATATTCAGCTTGTAAATAAAGATTGAAGACATGACAGCCTCAGAAGTAGCCAAAGCATTGTGATTGCTCCCTGGTGGCTGGTTGCAGTATAGAACATACATCCTGCTTCTCCATAAAGCAGGTGGATGGAACATGGACCAATATAAAAAGTCAAATACATTTTTCTCAAAGATGGTTTCTTGTCATTTTAGGTCGTTCTTTATCACACCTATTGTTCATGTTTCTCATGTTTGGTTTTACTAGTTATTTGATGAAGTTAAAATTAGATTAAACTTCATGATTGACAGCTGAAGCTGACTCAGGATTGGTCGAGCTCATGTATGGGCGGGACCTTGATACTGTGGCTCCATCTCCAGATCACTACTGTGCAGACTGTGGTTCCAAATGTGAAAGATGGCAGCGTTGGTATCCAGGATATTTTGGCTTCATTTCTGGAGAGTGGGAGGAGTGGAGACGTGTCGCCCATCTTTGGTCGACTCTACAAAAGATACAGATCATTTCTCTATTGGCCAGTTTGCTCCATTACAAGAGCAACTTCTACAAGGTCCCTCATGTTCTCACCTCCAACAGTGTGTTTCTCCTCACTCTGAAGTCTAAAGGGCACTTCCCCTGTGTTGTTTGTGAACTGAAAGTTTCCTCATCTTGCACGCCATCATCTTAAAAATGAAAACTCCGTCACTGGTGATTCACCAGAGAAAATACATGGAGTTAGTTTATAAATGTTTAAGTTTATCTTCTGATTCTCTGATGTGCTCTAAACAGAAGCCTTCGCATGGAGTCAGATTGGCTGGGATGTGAGTTACACTTACTGAGATCTGTGCCGTCAGAGGATCAACAGTGGACATTACCTGTACCCCACACATACCCATCCAAGTGGAATAACCGCAGCTAGCTACAGTTCAGAAAACTTTCTGGTTCATTCAAGAGAGTGTGGGGATTCACGTTGATCTAAGGACTGATCCGGGAAGATTCAGGTCGGTGAGTATTCTGTGAAAAACAACAAGTGCACTCTTGAGAATCTCTTAACCTGACAGAGAGCTTACTCAGCTGTACAAGTTCAGGTTCACAACAAACCAACCTACTGGGAGTTTAACTGGTTCAGCTGGAGTCACTTGTCTGTCACAGGTAACATTTTCATTAGACTCAGTTTGAAATGCTTAGTGTGTGCTGTTGAAATAAAATAACATAAGCTTGTTCACAGCCTCAGCTCCAGGTAACATGTGAGGAGATCAACAGCCAATCCATCTTACCTGGACAGAGCGACCTGTCACAGCAGGTGTCAGCTCCCGATCATCTTTCCTACGTTTGGTACAATAACAAGAAACTTGTTGGACGAAAAATATTCACCCTCCAACACGTTAATGCTGAAGACAGCTATCACTGTGTTATAGAAGGACATGACGCTTTCACTCTCCTACATTGGGTGAGTCATCGCTCCTCATGAAGCTACAATAATGTGTGGAAATAATTTAAATTTAAACTTTTAAACAAATAATACAGACAGTGTTTTGATTGTATTCTCATCCTGTGTGTTAATATAAACTATTCTTCAGATGCTCCAAAGGTTCCCACTGTGTCAGTGAGTCCTCTGGTGAGATCATGGAGGCAGCTCAGGTGACTCTGACCTGCAGCAGTGATGTTAACCCAGCAGCTAAATACACCTGGTACAAGAGAAGTGGAGAGCAGTTCACCTCTCAGTGAAGAGACACACTTGTCCTCAGCTCCATCCGGTCGCCAGACTCTGAGTATTACTGCACAGCTGAGAATGAGCTGGGAAGGAGTTGAGCAAACATCTCTATTACTGTGACACATGTGAGGAAACACAGGTTATGAAGTGAAGAGATATTGAATCTGTCCCATCTCTTTGTCCTTACATTTTAAATGTGCAGATATGGGTCGTTTGGACTTCTGCATCATAAACATTATTCACAGTCAGACCATCAGCAGCACAAAAGAGGAATCCACCCAGCGTCAGTTAAAACATCCATAAAGCTTTCACCATCCCCAGTAAACTTGAAAGATATTTCCTTCACTGTGCACATTCAATGTGACGAGCAAACAGCTCTCAGCAGACAGACAGTGGTGAAAACAAACCCTGCTCCTGTGCACCACGCCATACATACACACCTCCCAGCAGGGGAGCAGTGGCTCAGCAACATTTTAAGAGACACGCCCACAAACAGGCCACTTGAACAGGGTTTCACATGTTTTATTAGGTAGAAACTTCTGTCTAATTGTGGAAAAGGGTCAGAATATGTCACGTTTAAGTCCACGCGCAAACCGACTATGGTTTGGAAATTCGTGGACATTCAGGGAGTCTGGAAACAGTAGTGCAACAGGAAATCATTGAAAACCCTCACTTAACAACAAGAAGAATTTACCTGTGTCAGTTTAACAATTTGCTGTTGTAACTCAGTGCCTCCACTCACCCCGAGCACCTTTGACTTTAACACATCATATCATATATGTCCCCAAATGTTAAACACAATGTCTGTCATCTGTTATCATTCTGCTTTCACACATACAGACGCTTCCAAAGCCTCCTCTGTGTCAGTGAGTCCCTCTCTGGTGAGATCATGGAGGGTGCCTTGGTGACTTGACCTGCAGCAGTGATGCTAACCCAGCAGCTAATTACACCTGGTACAAGGAGAACCGAACTCTGCTTCAAGGACCAGAGGGCGTTTATCGCCTCTCCTCCATCAGCTCTGGGGACAGCGGGTCTACTCCTGCAAGTCTGAGAATCATACGGACGATCAACTCATCGCCTCTACACTTAGACGTCCAGTGTGAGTAGAAAACATCCACATATCCATGAAACCCAGCACTGTCTCGCAATCTTACAGAAAGTCTCTCTGGGTCCACTCCCTTACTCCGATTCACACCAAATCCTCTACTGAGTTCTTCCTGGACCAAGTATCATCCTACCTCTTCAAGTTTCATGCTAATCGACTCAGTAGTTTTTGTGTAATCTTGCTTAAATCAACAACCAACAAACAAAACAGACTGGGGGTGAAAATATTCGTTGTTGCATAGCAACACTATATGACGTCATTTTCTAAACTCATAGTGACGACATTCTTATCATATATGATCATAGATTATTTTTCAGTGTATATAAGCTTCAGGTCGCTCTCATAGTCCTATTAGAGGCAGGAATACAGCAGATAGGCAGTTTTATGATGCATGATGTAAATTCTCTAACTTCTTTGTGACATTACTTATAAGCTATCTATCCATTATATGATGTAAATAATGTCTTGATCAGTATATGATTTAGTCTCTTCTCTTGCTATTTGTGGAAATATCTTGGAAAATGTGTCTTTGGGTCAAACCTTGCTCATTCTGGGACTCTCTGACCTTGACCGATCAGCGAAAAGTTAATATTCACTATAAGAGTTCAGTAAGCTTGTTCATGTGTTGAGCAGTTTTGTACATTCACACACGGCTGAAAACAAAACCTCAGTACTAAGCTTCTGTCTGTGCTGGCGCTCAAGTTAATAATGATCATCTATATTTAAGAAGCACTTATCAAAACCAGAGATTGAAAAGTTTCTTCACTTTGGTTAATGAATATTTCTGAGTTGATTTCATGATCTTGCATGTTTACAATTGATCGCTCCAAAGCCTCCTCTGTGTCAGTGAGTCCCTCTGGTGAGACTTCATGAGGCAGCCGGTGACTCTGACCTGCAGCAGTGATGCTAACCCAGCAGCTAATTACACTTGGTCCAAGGATGGGACGAGGACTCACCAAAGCATCAGGACAAATTCCTTCACCATCACTAATATCACAGCTGAATGGTGGAAAGTATCAGTGTGAGGTCCAGAACACACAAGAATAGGAGGCCACTACATCTGACTGTTGGAGCAGGTGATTTTAGCACTCTGACTTACAGCCTACCCCCTCCTTTTCATTGCACCAGAACCTTTCACCATCACTGCCTAGGATTTCCAGATGTCACAGCTGTATATCAAGCCCATCATATTGCACATGAACACATTGACTGACCAACAGCATCACCTGGCAAACTGAGCCACTGTCAACCACACTGCTAATGTCTCCTGTCTGTTGTCTAGTGAAGTCAGTGATAATCATGAATATCACCAGGCTGGACTCTGGTGGTCGCGGTTGGTTCCAGTGCTGGTCTGACCGTGGACGAGGTAAACAATACAAATCCACTCAGTTCACCCTCTGCTTCTTTTTACTGTCTTTTCTCAAATGCTCTCAAACACTAGTTTCAGTGTTATGGAAGTTCATTCTGTCAAATGTTGTGTTTGTTGTTGTTTTCGATCCAGAAGAAGAAACTCTGAGCTTGAAGTCAGAAGCGAATGGAAGCTGTGGGAGATGATAGAGGTAGAGACAGTGAGGCCAAAAAGAAATGACTCATATCACTGTTTTTCATCTCACTATGTTAGAGAAAGTAGAGAAACATTTCTTGGATCAGCTACTTTGTCTGAATCTGCCCCAAAATGTGTATGTTCTTTCCATTGACCGTATATTAAAATGGACGTAGACTTGGCCTAGAAAGTGAAGTGAATGATCCACTTAGAGTCAAACAGACCATAAAGCACCGCAGGCATTGGGGCATGGATACCATGATTGGCTGTTGGTACTGGGGTGCAGGCCGCAGGTTTAGGTGGGCGGGCAGTGTCCTTGGGCCCCCATCCAGGCTCCACCCCCTTCCTCCAAATATGGTTACTGGTTTCAAAAACCAAGACATGGACAACACGTAAAAATGGAGGCCAAAATGGCAGTCACAAACCAATGGGTGACGCCACCATGCGTTGACACTTTCTTTTCTTGGCCCATGTCCCATCCTTCACCAAGCTTGTGGAAATTGGTTTAGCAGTTTTTGTGTAATCCTGCTGATGAACAAACAAACGAATGGACAGGGGGCGCAATCAACCAATAAACTATTTTTGAATGAACTGCATTATATGCAGGTTTCATGAATAAAGTCCAGTGAGGCTTAATATTTTCATCTCTCCCCATCAGTCACACAACTGTCCTTGAGTATGAGAACGCCACAAGCTGCAGCACACAGACAGAAGACACAGAGGAGCAGGAAGACCTGGTGTGAAGCTCTCAGGTCAGAGCCACTGTGACAAACATAACCCCAAGATGGACGACTTCAGAGCATATCCGTACAAGAGAAATGTAAAGAGAAACCATAGTGTGTAGTTATTAAATACAGGAATTCAACTAAGCAACAAAATATCTGAGTGCAAGCGCAGAGTTTGAGCACAAGCAGAGCGGGGGCTCCAAGCACCAGCAGGAGCTGTGTGAGTGCAAGCGAGGGTGTTGAGTAAAACACCACGAAATCTGGACGTGCAAGTCCAGCTCTCAAACTAAAGACCATGCTTTTTAATAAAAAGAGGTAAACCACCCACACATTTCCTTTCTACTCATGGTTTCTGTTTTCTTTTCTCCTCAGGTGCACTCATGATTATTGATGAAAGTATGAGAGGAAATAGGAAGTATCTCTTCTCCATCCCTGCTTGCAGCAGCAGCAGTTTGTACAGCATGACCTTTAGAGCAAGAGTATTGTTGTGTTGTTTTCTTTTCTTTTTCTTTTCTGATGGGTCCACTGGCTCAGTTTTCGCAGGCTATTTGTGAGCTTTAGTTCTGATGTTGGTTTAGGTTGAAGGAAGATTCTCAGGTCCTAAATGACCTTTGTGGTTGCGTGTTGGGTTTTTCCTTGTCCATTTTGTGGCCGGCCTGTTGTTGAAGTTGTTGTCTTTTCTGTAATAAATACTTACTTTGCTGTTAATTTCTGAACTATGTTGGACGCTCTTGGTGATGAGCCTTGAGGCTGGGGTAACACTCACGTGACTCATCTTGTGTCTTATACATGATATTAATGTGTTATTACATGATAATGAATTATTATGTACTTCCGTGATTTTATGATTCTTTCAAATAAATGTTTTTGGTCTTTGTTTTCACTCCTATTCATTGTTTTGTTTGTTTTTCAGCAGAATTACACCAGAAAACTAAAAACAGATTTCTTCCTCAAACTCACTAAATTTGGGCAGGAATCCTGATAAAGGGCGGAGCCAGGAGCCTGTTTGAATCACTTTTATAATTGTGAGACTGATGAAACAGTCAGATTATTTAGAGTAGTGAGCCTCAACCTTTTTTCAGGGATGTACCCTAAAAAAACTTCAGCGAGTACCTAACCAGCGCAGTTACTTTTTGGTTGAAAGAAAGATGTAATCCACAGTGCTGTGCCATTAGTGTCTGATTTAATAAACTTGTAACCAGACACTTTCAAATTTAAACTCCATCAATGTCCATAACATTGCTCATTTGTGTGGTCTTTCTTGGAACTATTTGAAATAAAAAGATATAAAAATAACAAGACTTATTAAAAGAAATAATTATCTCAATTATAACAAAGATTTGTGGACATAAAATAATTATCAACTTAAAGTGACCTCTTTTGGGATCATAATTATAACTTACCTTATAGATAAACACTTCTTCACAAAAATAAATCATTAACTTAATTTTTAAATAAAAGATTAGCTCAAAATACACACATAACTTAAAGATCTTTCTTTAAGGATCGAAAAGAATACTTGGATCTTAAATTTACAAACTGTCAACACTGAAAGATTACATTGTTGCATTGAACTGAGTGAGTGCTTTGCATTTACATTTTAGTGAGAAACTTGTGCTTGTGCTTCACTGAGGATCTTTGTCAAGCCTTGGTGGCAGGGAAGCAACTGCTGCATCAAGCTCTTCTCCAGGCACAGTCTGCTTTGCTTTGTTTTACCACAGTCATTGTGAGAGAAGGAGGCCTCACATAACATGGAGGCAAAGGGCAGTAGCTGCCCAAAGCTTTCTGTCCCAGGTGAGGGTGTTTCTGCTTCACACACAACCCAAAACTGTGGTGAGTGTGATGGCAACCCCATCTGAGTCTGTCAGATGACACTTCCAGGTTTTTCCTGAAGATAAGTGACAGGTAGCTTGTTTCCAGCTTGCTTGTGGAGGCTTTTTCGCATCGTGTCTTGAGATGACCTGAATTCAGAAAGTTTCCTCTTAAAACTTGTAGGCTCACCAACATGACTTTCATGTTTTGTCTGGAGATGCTGCTGAAGATGTGCTGGCTTCATGCCACTGTTAATCTCTCCCCACAGAAAACACAGTGCAAATCTAATCTATGTTAGTTGTTAATATTGTTGAAGTGTCTTTCTGTTATTTTATTGTGAAATATTTGCTCGCTTTAAAGGTCAGACATTTCCGTTTTTAAAGACATTTTTATTTTGAAAGTGTTCCAGTAGAGACGCGGACTTCCTGTTATGAATGTGTTTTTAGCGTCCGAAGAGGCACGAGCTCACGGTGTTTAGGAAGTTTCAAACAAACCTGGAAACATCAGTTAGTGTCTGACCATCTTCAAAGTGCTCCAAAGCCTTGGGTGGGTGGCAGCTCGGACCTAAATCCCACGAAACATATTGTTGTGGATACCGACGGGAAGTTTGCCGGCTCTGGTTTCGCCTTTCCCCATCCCTCGTGTTTTCAGCGGCATCGCTGCTGGCAGGTCAACCGCGACTCCATTGCTTGAGTTTTCATGCGGCAGTGGCGACAGGTGACGACAGGTGATGACAGACGACAGGTGATGCTATTAGGTGGCGTGTGAAATAGGTTGGGTCAAACCATCCTGGTATGGGGGAGACTTGGGTTTTTAGGATAATGAAATTGAATAGCCTGCTGAATATAAAATTCAGTTCATGAACTTACACTTATATTTTATTGAATATTTATTAAATAACAATTTTTAAAGGATTTTTGAATGGATGCTAATTTTAAATGTATTTTAAAAAAATCTCACGTACCCCCTGGAGTGCCTTCACGTACCCCCATTTGAGAACCACTGCTTTAGAGGACTGGTTTCTATGAGTGATTGAACTCTGCTGCAGCTCGATTGAATTGAGGCAGATTGAATTGATGGAGGCTGGCATGTGCACACATAGACACCAAAGGGGGCTTGAGCCACTGCCCTTTTCCTTCCTCGAGAGAAAGTGCCCTTTAAATACATGAATATTATATTCCTGTTTGCGCACAGCTTCCCTGTCAAACAATTGAAAATATATTGAAATATATTAATATTCAATATTTTATTTTAATAACCAAATTTATTGAATGCCGAAAGGCACACCATTTTATGGTATCACGTTTAATGCATTATTGCACAACATAATGGATATTTGAATATCACATATTCAATGTTAACTGGTCAAGCTGTGAAATTTCCTGTAACTGTTAAGTGCTTTTGAATGAAGACATACGCGCTACAATCGCCCTCTATGGAACAGAGTTTTCCGTACCTGGCTGTTACCAAGCATTTCAGCCTGCTGGATAAGAGAACCTGGAGAAATAGAGCCACAGCGCAAGCTTCCAGCCCTGTGAAGTTATAGAACCCCTAACTGTCACTGCCCTGCATATCAGTTAGTGTGATTAAAAGTTTGGTGAACTGTTTAAATTTTACCATAAGTTTTGTTAGGCTAGTGTACGATCAAAACTACACTACAAGGTGCCTGGCCAGTGCAACACCAGTGCCAACCACACTGCTTGTTGATTTATAAACTTGTAAATCTAATCCTTCACCTCAGACCCAACAATGGAGGAACCCCGTAGAACAGTTTGTTTCTTCCCTAGCACAGAGCCTGACCCTGGCTATCCTGAATTATCAGCAAGTTGAACTTCAGTGAGTGTAATAAAGAAATAGACCACTACTTAACGACAGGTGTGATGCACAAACAGCATCAAAGGGTCCATTGTTGGAGATGCATGATTCTAAATTTCCACAGGCAAATCAACCTGTCAGAGCAAAAGCAGCCGTGGAACAGGAAGTAAATGCCATGAGAGCTTGTAAATGCTCTTTCTCCTCCAGGAGGTTCAAACTGCTAGTAAGAAAAGTCTGCACTATTTAGAAGACCTGCACTAGCAGAGTCAGACTTCATTCACACAAGGAGGAACTGTTAAAACTTAGATTAGAAGGCCCGGCTCACATCAGTTTTTCAGCCAATGTGATTCTGGTTATTCCGATTCACACTCCTCCCATAGTGTACGGTTAACTCCTCACTCCCAAGATGGGACAGAATCCCATCCGACCCGAAGTCTTTGGGAAGTAAGTCACCTGATTCTCTCCACTGACAGGAAGAGGAAACAGCTTCCCAACTTCCCATCTCTCTGACTCTGGACACTGATGACATGTAGTTTATCCTCCAGAACACACAGCCTCATATACTCTCATCCACTGATGCATGACACATTTTTCCGTGCACAACTCTCCAGAGGGAGTTCAACATTCAAGAATGTTTTAGCACCTCCCTCTCAACCAGAGAGACCTGCAGCAGTGATGCACGGGCCCGGGACCTCACAGTGTCCTCGCTGATTTGCTTGAGTTTCTAGCTGCCAAAGATATTGAACAATTTGATCCACAACTGTGATAATAATATTGATAATTACTTCATGGAACTAGATCTGCCGAGGTGATGTGCCACATGCAACAGAAAGAGAAGGACTTGTGGTTAAAACCAGCTCTAATAGCTGTTCACAAGTTAATTCAGTCACTTCCTTCCAGTGTCACAAGTAACTACACAGAGCTCCGTCAAGCACTAGTCGAATTTCTTCTACCGCTGACGAGATCACATCCATTGTTACAGCATCCAAATTAAACATTCACGCCGAGAAAATCCCAGGATTATTTCAGATGTTTGATGGCTGCTTATTTCAGGGAAAGAACGCATCGGGCCTAGAAGAACATCCGACCTTCAAGTCCATGTTCTTACGCACTTACATCCATGTATACGCACACATGTTGTACTGATGACACAGCAAAACCCCTTCAATGCAGCAGATCAGGAAGATGTACAGGTGGCTTGGGAAACTGTTGTCACTTAAGGCCAAGGTAGGTGCACTGAGCTCCGTCAAAAACAAAACAGCACGGTGCCAAATTCATCCGCCGCCTCAAAACTTCACCCTCACAACAAAACGAAGGGGGTGACAACAGGCAGCGTAGGACACAGAGCGCATCCACCATGTCCACTCCACTTCCCCAGAGATAGGCCCCACAGAAGGTAGGAAGCCATACTCTGACACTTTCTGGCCTGGGACAAATTACCACTGCTCAGAAGATGACGACAGCGCCTCTGAGTACAGTTCAAAAACATGGTTATGACCGAGCACCCAGTGACAGCGCCTCTGAAGTCCTCCTGGACCTGGCTCAGAGCTACATGCCCTGAGCCACGACACAGGCTACCCAGAGCCGCTTCCTCACGGCCAGAACCAACACAGTTCACCTACTGACAGTCAGTATTAAGTTTGCAAAGTTAATAGGAAAACTGTTTTGTTAGCAACAGCAGCAAACCCAAAACCTAAATTCTGATTAAACTTATATACCACTGCCAACTTTGTAAATATGTTTGGGATTTAATTAATGCCCATCTATACACATGTAGTCCATGCCAAATACATGTTAGACATTACATATTATTACAGAAACAATGGTACAGTCATTTGATTTGAGACTTTGAAAATTATGACAACCTTCCGCAGAAAAGCTGCTGAACAATAATTTCATAATCACACCATCGCCATTTAGAAATGAAAAAAATATATATATATACAGGATATGTTAGGAGCTGAATGTGAAGAAGATACTAACTGTATTTCTATTTATAAAAGTCTGTACAATGTAGAATAAACACAGTCTCCTGTGGGTAGGTGAAGATGATGATTTTTTTATGTATCACTCTTCTCCCACATTTTTGATCTCATGTGATCCATGACTTTCTCCTCCTGTTCACCACCCCCCACTTCCAGCCCCTTCTTCTCTCCCCTTTCTTTCCTCCTCTGTTTTCCAGGAGCTGTCGCTCTCTGTGGTTGGGAACATAGTAGAAGTTACAGAAAGACTCCTGGGATCTCTTCAAAACGTAAAATCAATATGTCTGCATGTGTGTGTGATCCAGGTTGTACTTATGTTGTGGGGACATAGCACAGTCCCACAACATATTGTAAGGTGACGTTTTTAAGGTTAGGTTTAGATTAAGGTTAGGCAAGCAGTAACTATTATGGTTAGAGTAATAATTAAATGGACAAAGGTATTGGGTCAACTACACCTGCACAGGAGCTTTTGGTACATCCCATTTTAAATCCATATTACTAAACTAGTCCCCTTGCAGCTGTGGCATACCTAATTTTCTAGGACGAAGCTTTCTACATAAGTTTGAGTGTGTCTAAGCTCCTTTTCCCCCCAGAGGAGCATTTGTGAGGTAAGACACTGATGTTGGACGAGAGGGTCACACCTCCGCTTCTAGTTCATCCCAAAGGGGTCCGATGGGGTTGTGTGGGTCAGTCCAGTTCTGCCTCACCAGGACTTTATGGACCTTGCTTTGTGCACTGGGGCAGAGTCATGCTGGACAGAAGAGGGGCCTTCCTCAAACTAGTTCCATAGAATTACCAAAATGTCTTGGTTAGCTGAAGCATTAAGATTTTCCTCAATGAACTAACCGATGGCAATAGGGACTGAGGAAGTCGATGACAAGAGGTGTGTCCCAATACTTTTGTCCATAAAGTAAAGTCAATGTAATGTCTCAACAGAAGCCTGCTGATCGCTTCGACTGTAACTAAAGATGGACGACAGGACAGCTTCTAAAAGTGGAGCCAAATCGCTCTCCATTGCCCCCTGGTGGCTGGCGGAGTATAGGTCATATATACCTTTGCCTCAATCCCCTGATCACTGAACTGTGCAGATTAGACTCAAAGCATGACAGCTACTGTGTCTGGGAATATTATAGTTGATTTCTGAACAAGTGGAGAAGGCAGACGGGATGACCATCTTTATTTACTACAGTCTGTGTCTTACTTGTGCACTCAAATGAGTCCCGCACTTATTTATAATGATGTGTACAAATAAATCAGAGCAGGTTCCAATAAAGCAGCATTTTAAACACACCTGCATTGTTAAGAGGAGGCATCACAGGTAGGTAAAACTTACTGATAATAACTAGAAAGAAGATGGTTTTACAGTGTTATGAGAAACAGTGGTACCACCACATTAAAAATTAAAGTTATAAAAGTGTATTCAATGAAGACAGTAGATAGTAGTAGTTGTTGCAGCAGCAGTAGAATTGCAGTAGTTAGAACAGAAGTTCTTTGTAGGTAAGAGGTAGTTTTGCTTTGTTTTAATAGTTAAAGTACTTGTAGTAGAAGCAAAAGTAAGTAAGTTTATCACTGCCAGCAGGTAAAAGAGTTGGTCAGCGTTGTCTGTACCACACTTCTCTGCCGAGGTTTGAGGTTTTGTGTTTCCACGGTTACAGGTTTGTGAGATAGAGAGCATCAGAGTTCTTCACCAACTTTCTGTGCCTTCGCCAACTTCAAGAACGCCAACATGGCTGCCAGAGCCCTGGAGAAGCTGCAGGTGAGTCATGGACCGCTCGGTTTCAGGAGAACAGAGTTTATTCATGTAACAAAAACAACCACAGCTGACCAAAGAAAGAAATGTGTAAAATATGAATATTACAAAATTCTAATATATATAAAACAGGGAATATGAAAAAGTAATAAGGACATCATAGATATTTGAGAATGACAATATTGCACAGTAACAGATAAAATCCAGGTCTCAAACTCGACTTAAATGAAAGTCAGTGAGAAAGATTGGGTGTTTAACATTGAGTAAAACATTTCTAGGGTCTGAGCGGTTCTGAAATGAAGAGGTAAGCTGTCCCAGAGATTAGTCTGAGCTCCTTCACATTACTCTTGAATGTCACTGTCCCGCCATCGCCCCATTCTTGTGCCTTTATAGACATTATGTAACGTCCATGTGTCCTCCTGGCCAGGTGGAGCTGGGGAGCACCAAGCTGGTGATGCGGCACCGTGACCGCTGGGATCCAGCGGATTCCTGCCTCCACACAAAGGGACCAACACCAGCCTGGGCTTCAGTGCTGCAGGAACACAGCACAGCTCAGCTCCACAGGGTTCTGAGGAAATCACTCACCATGCACGTTTTCACAGAAGTCACAAGAGGGAATTGAACATGAACCACTTATACAAATGTGTTCAAATACAATAAAATAACCTCCTCTGGGTTCTGACCGTGCAGGTCCAGACAGAGGGCGCCTGTAAATGGACACGAAAAGCTTCTATTATGACCAGGTTGTTTTATGTGGTGACAAGCAGCGCTTCAGACATACCAGACCAGCAAGGGCAAAGCAAGAAACCATGGTACTCAACTATTTCCTCCTCTCTCCCAACCCCCCGCACCCAGACACGCAAGTACAGGGGATTTTACAAAGAATGAGGGGAACAGGACCCGTCAAATAGAACCAGAGGATGTCTGCCCGCGACGATACCGACAGCTGAATGTGTGAGAGAAAAGAAAGAGACGGGTTCTGCACAGGGTCCAGAACCCAACCTTGTAAATACTTTGAATATAAGAAGGTCTAAAAAGATTTAGATTTGTTTGAAACGTCACTGAGAGTCACCCTGATGAACTCCTGGTTCCTGCTGTGGGACATGTCACCGCCAGATTTACTGGGACCAGTGTCTTCTGGTTGAACCTGTTGGAAACAACCAAAGACTTCAGACAAACCGTTGTCTCTGAACACCACTGTTGCTTTGCTGTAAATGAAGTTATTTTAAGTATTTGCACAAAACAATAAATGAATAAACACTGATGTTTTCGTTGTCTACCACGTTAACTTAATCTAAACTGCACTGCACATGCCTTTTAAAAACGTTTCTGTGTTCACTTTGTTTGCTTTTAGTTTTAAGATGGCTGTTGTTATTCAGGTTGTAAGGGCCACAAACCTGTATGTGAAGAGAAAAGAGGCCGTGGAAGGTCAGAGCAAATTTTATTTCTGTTTCTACAACTTCATCAACCACGAAGAAAACACAAGGCTCTTTTTAGTCATGACCAATATCCTTGTTACTAACTCAGCTCTGGAGCCAGAGACACTTGCACCATCAGTCTTATCTCTGTGTCCAAACATTAGTGACTCTGCTGTTTGTCCGTCTTCTTTCTTCTGACACTATCAGATAATCACAGATGAAAGAAGTTTGATGTTTGAGAAGCTCGAACTGAAGCACTGAACCTTCATCTGACACTCATTATAAACTCTGTTCATAACATTAAACCTCACTAACTCGAAGCCTGCAGAGAGCTGGAGGAGTGTGCACACGGCCTCACCTGTCAGCTACAGTTTGTCTCTTTAACAATTTGGGGGAAAGATTAAACATGAAAGATTTATTTCCATTTTGTCTGACTTCTTTAAGCCACAATACACCCGGGACCACGAAGTTGATCTAACTTGAAAAGCGGGCAACAAATTCTACTTCATATTTACTTATTAAATTAATTAAAAACTGTATTTACTTAATTTTTCAGATTTTCCAACTTAAAAACGGCAAGTGAAGTTAACTCTCAAAGTAAAAACTAGCTAGTCTGATTTAACTGAATAGTTGTGTTTTACTCAGTTACAACCATATAATCAAGTTTTTTAAACAAAAACGATCTCTCCACTGTCTCTGCTTGTGCTTAATGTAGTATCAGACTAATCAGGAACAATCAGTTCCAGAGCTGAGGTGGAGTTCATGTGGAATTTCACAGTCGGGAACTAATTCTTCTGATTATTCCACTCCACGCACCCACAACCAGAGCACAGTGGGGAGGCTCTCAACATCTAACCCAAACAGTCGTGATGGTTCCTGTGTCGCCTAATACTGCTCACGTGCACCTGTGCAGAGCTCATGAAGTCCAGTCTACACAAGTGAATGTTTTACACGTGTATCAGACAAAACAAGTTTGACTACATGAGTTGAATCCTCGTGAGAAATGAGTAAAGAACACTAAAGTAATGCTTGTATAATTATGACCTTTTACAATGTAGTGTTACACCAGTTCATATGGACTGGAGGTGTAACAAACAGGAAACCGACTTCAACATGAGGTTAAAAGAAAGAATAATTCAACATGTTTTTTAAGTCCAGTCTCAAGAAAGTAAAGAAAGTGTGTTAGGATTCACTGTCAGGCTGCAGAACTACCACTGTTATTTGCATGAAATATATTTGAATAAGTTCACGCATCATTTCCAAAATAAAAGAAAATGTCTTACTTTTAACGAGGGGATTTACTGGTGCTTGTCCGCTCGCGGCATGTTAATACAAAAGAGGAAGGTGCCAAGGTCAACTGATTCGGCGATTTCTATCTGTCATCGCGGACTGGCTGACAAACATCGCTTTCAAGGGTGGAATTAGCTGCTGATGTGGCTCCACCACAGAGACGCAGGAAGCAACGCGGTTTGGAGAGAAGCAGCGAGTTGTTTTTGTCATCTTCCTTCTTTCTGTGTCAGGCACATCTACATTTACAGGAAAGCACTTTGTTATATCGTGTTTGTATGAAAAGTGCTTAAATAATTGTCTAGCCTTTTCTCGTGGTTCCAGCTTAATGTTTGAGGTTTTCTGCATTTCTCTTAAATTACTTGAGTAATTGTGAAGTTTGGATCATTGATTGGACAAACATTTATTGTGAAGATGTCACTTTAGTCTCTGCTCATGAGAGGTGATGTTATTCTGAGTTTCTCAGATATTGTTGCTGCTCCCCTCATGCTCGGTGACACCCAGTGACCTCAGGCATCTTGTTTTCAGGTCGTCTCGTCTGATTCTTTGAACACAATATCTCAAGATTCCTTTGAGGGAGTTTCAAATTGGTACAAATGTCCATCACTTGGTTAGGGGTTGACTCTCTCTCTCTCTCTCAAACAGTCTTTTCAAACCAGCAGTCAAGCACTAGCACACATTCAAAATTTCTGAGGAGTTTTCTAGTTCATGTTTATTTCTTTCCTCTCATCTAGAAGAACAGTCTCACACAACAACGTGAGTGCGGGAGAGACCAGAAGATTAGAGCGCAGGTAAATGAATAGTTTCATTTAAAAGCACTTGATCTCCACTCTTCAAGGCTGCCTCATTAACCGGTGGCGTTTCTGTGCATCATTGTGATTTGATGAGAAGGGTCAGACCATGAATGTCTTGGGAGGTCATATTCCTTTACTCTAACAAAATGAGTTAACTCACAGGAGAAACTCTGATCGATCTTATGCCTCTGTGCCAAGACGCGATGGCCGAGGCGTGATGAAGCACAGGTTGTCCGCCTGTCCAAGGGCGACTGTGGAGGTCAAAAGGTCAAGGGGACTGTGACCTCCCTAAACCATTTTTAGCTCATGAACAGATTTGAGAGAATCATTTCAAATTTGGCACAAATGTTCACTGACACTCATGAATGACCTGATTATCAAAGGTCAAGGCCACACCAACATGCTGGCCTTTGAACATGATATCTCAAATTCAGTTTTATGAATTTCTTGAAACTTTGACTCTAAAGATGAACAGATTGATTTTTGTCACGATGGTCTCATATGAGGCAGGAAATAAATGTATGAATATTGAAACTGCACTGGTTGGAGGAGGCGCACAACCGAAGGTACCCTAGTTAGGGAGCAAATGTAGAGTGAATGTTTCGTGGTGGTGACACCGGTTCATCTGTTAAGAAGATGGAGCTGGTGACCAGCAGGAAAACAGAAAGCCCTGATCACTGCTGCCATCCCAGTTTGATTCAGCAGAGTAGGATTAGGCCCACAACAAAGAGAGAAACTCTCAGAACCCAACAAAGCAAAGAGTAAGACACAGATTCCAGCCTCGATCCCAGCTAGTATTTTACTGTACGACCAGATTTCTCAGCTGCGACACACACAACCAGCAGAGTCGCAAGACCATGACGTCCACTACGCCTGTGCCGCCTGCCACCCAGAACCGGCAGATGCCATCTACTCCAACATACTGAGTCTAACCCTCAGAGAGAAATCGAGGAAGACAAGGAGGAGGCTGAATACGCTGTTCGATTTGACAGTGCAACAGGGTGAGCAGCTCCACACGTGAACATTTTCATCACTAACCTTACTGAGGTTAAAAACTGTGGGTGTGAGTGGTTTATTCTGCCCTTCACAGAACGAGATCGTGAAGAAGAGGGGACGCATTCATCTGCAGTGTACAGCACAGTCACCAAACACTGAAGAAACACAACATCATGAATCTGTTGTTTATATGTGGATTTTACAGCATCAATGGAACCAGAAGAAATAAAACATATAGACATGTGCAGTGTTTGTAAAGCTTGTTTTCTCTCTTGATGGTTATTAACCATTTATACCTCTTCACTTCTCACTTTGGAGCCACGAAAGGTAAAAGTAAGAAAGTTGTTCTTCTTCTCCCATAATTGAAAATATTTCCCAGACTCAACCAGGTGTAGAGTTAGCTCTCAGGTTAGGCTAATCGCTAACCGCAATGTATGTTAATGTCAAAATGTTACAAATAACAATAATATTCACTTCTAAATATTACAAATTGTAATTAGTTGTAACTAATATTAGAACAGCTAAAAGATTTTATATCAATCAATGGAAGTGACCAATATTCATTTTCTGGAGTGGGGGTTTTAACAACAATATTTTGATAATGTAAGTACACAGTCAACAAATATATAGGTCTTGTAGTATTTATAAATCTAATGAAGAATTGTTACATAATAATAGCTTAAAGGACTATTGAGGTCGCCAGCTGAGAATCATGAAGCAATGGACATAAAAACTAGGTCAACAAGTTATTACTAATAATGTTTCTGGATCTATTAGCACATCAGCACATTTTGAAGATTTAACAGGAGATTGTTGCAGAAGTGACACCCGCCTCATCCAGGAACACAAAAAGTTTAAGGTTATATATTCATCGCTTCATGGTGACATGTCAAACTTTTGATAAGCCACCAGAAACAGGAATTTGTTTTAACTCAAATTTACAAAGTCTAATCTTCACTAAACGTCACGTTTGATACTGAATATAAAGATGGACAACATGACAGCTACCCCCAAAGTGGAAGCCAAATGATATCTGTCACCCCCTGGTGGCTGGCTGCAGTATTGTCATAAACCTGCCTCTTCCATGTCAGTGATGGACATGGACCAACAAACATGTCTGCTCACAAATCAAATACATTTTTTCAAAGATGGTGCCTGTCATTCTTGGTAGTTCTTCTCACACTGGTGCATCTTCAAGTGTCTATTTTTAAATCATTCATATCTAGTTGTTACAGTCATTGTGCCCCTACTGGAGTCACTGAAGTAACCTCAGTTAATTACCCTTCGGTTTACAAGGAATGTTCATGGCGTGTTCTACTTTTGGATATACAGCAGCATAGTGTGCAGGGTGTGTTCTCCAGCTAACATAGTGTACACAGGAAGCATGTACACCGCTGCACACTCCACGCTCGGAATTAGTACTTTCTGACCGTGCAGTGTCGGACGGCTGAGAAAGTAAACCGCTGCGCCCACTTGCTGATCGAGGGGGCAGGGCCTGTTCAACGCTGCTTACAGCTTCAGTTGAGGAAGATTCAGGTTTGGTGGAACAGCCACTAAAGTCGCGCCAATACCTGTTAAATGAAGAAATTAACAGTTTGTACAAAACACAAG